>NW_018020588.1:874027-938504 GCF_002006095.1 Pseudomyrmex gracilis | reverse complement strand
TACATATACAATATGTATATATATTAAAGTCTATAATATCTATATATATTATATATATAGTTTACATTATACATATTATTATTGCGTATATAAAAGGTACATACTTAAACATAAGTATAAAATTGTGCCAATAGCTATGTACGTAACATAAAAATGTTATTTGATTAATGAGACTGATAAAAAAAAGTTATAATTCTACAATAGTCTATATTATCAATGAGAGACAAAGACGTTATTAATTAATTAATTACCCAGCGCGAAATGTAAGTGGAGTACTACACCTGCACATTAATTGCCACGTGCATTATTATTCTCTTTGTAATAGCATCGAAGTAATAGCATAATAACGCGATATTCTCCGAGAATGTGTGGTAATTCTAAATAATCGATCTCGGCCAATTCTCCCGTTCGCTATTCTCCCGAAAACGTGCCTCTCTCTCTCTCTCTCTCTCTCTCTCTCTCTCTCTCTTTCTGTCTTTCTCTCTTTCTTTCCTCATCTCTCGTCTCTCTTCGTTTGAACAGAGAAGAACAAAACAATGTTAATAATAAACAACGACAATAAACAATCGCAGCAATCAAATAATATTCTCATGGTCAGTACACGATTTGACGATATTCATTTATAACGATTATAAGACTGTATAAATCCACAGAATTGGTGCTCTATATATGACCTATTTATTTAGTATTATGTCCAAACGTTAAGTGAATATATATAAGATTTTTCAAAATTGTTTGAAACTGATACATAACAGAACTTTGCTTTTACAACTTCCACTTTTATACTGTATATATTTTAGCATAAAAGTTTTCAAAATTGTATAAAATTGTATTGTCAGTAACGGACAACTATCTTTCTTTCTTCTCTCGTTCTATCTCTCTTTTTCTCAATAACTCAAATGCACAAGAATTCACGTATTGAATATTCGATGTCAATATTTTCGGTTCAATGTATTAATTTTTTTATGAAATAATTTTTGTGGATTTTCAATATTTTCCGAATTGACGGCAAAGACGAGTATCGTTTTTTTTTTTTCATCAGTTTTTCTTTCACTACCCGTCCTCGAACTCCAATTACCGAACTGACTTTACCTTCGTACACGAAAAAGTGCAGGAACCGCGGTAATTAAGATAATTGGAGTAATAATTCCCGGCCGGAGAGCAACGTCACGCGATACCGATGCTGATAATCATATTATATAGGGTGTGCCAGATTTACTCCTTGCCTAACTTCGTACTTTGATATGTAAATGTACTTCTTGATGTAATGTGTGCGAAGTCGAAGACTGAAATATCCTCGAGAATTACGTTGAATTTTTTAGTCAATTATTCACAATTCTGCTTTTCCATTCTTATAAGTAAATATAGAAACAACGAATATAGAAATCTCTCGCGTCTTCTAAATATACATTTTAACATGTAATTAAATCACATCGAAGATGAGTGTAAAAAGATATCGCTAAAACATTGATTGCAAATCTATATCAATTTTCGTTTTCAAGTGCTCTATTTATGTCAAAGAGGGTTAACTCTTGCGCACTCTATTTAATTACCGTGATTCAATCTTTTACTTTGAAGACTGAAAATAATGTTTTCTAAGAAGACAGGTCGCTCCGCCTTCTCTCTCCTGATTTGTTTTAATAGCCCTGCGCCGTATGCGTTATTTATTTTATGTATTTTACATTTGTTGCGCAAAAAAATTTTTTTTCAATTTTTTTTCAACTTTCATAAACACGCGCGCGCGTGCATGCAATCTCATAGACATTTACACAAACGCTTTGGCAAAACCTTTTCGTCGAAGTGTACACGTTTATCTGTTAGTCGGACTTTCGACACATGTGCCGGCTTGTTTCCGACAGATGTAAAACGCAAAGTTGTTGCTTTTTTTTTTTTTTTTTCGATTTGAACGGAAAGCGCACGCGGATGCGTAATATTGCGTTGTCGTGCACAATCGACGCTTTATGAATTGTAACCGCGCGCACGCAACCGAGGGTCGTCTCCGTTCGAAATAATTGGATTCGAACCCTTGGGGACACAAGCACCATTTCCTGTATTGTCGGAATGCACGGGGGAGAAGTTCACCTGCGGAATTGATCCCACCACCGAAGGGCGTATTATGAAAGAGTTTCGTTTACGTACATGCAACGGGTTTGAAATCTGTACACAAACAGCCATTAGTAATCGATACTCCGGTAAACATCGAGCGTCGGCGACAAATTACCTAATCAATTTGCGCCGCTTAATTTATACGCTTTGACGCCATTCACGCTCACCTGCGATATATATACAGCAATATCTCTGTTAAACGAAAAGTTCCGGAAATTCTCAGTTAACGAAAGAGATAGCGAATAGAATTTTTTTTCTAGCTTAAAATCATATTTTATTTAATTCTGGACAGGCTCAAGCACGGTGATATCCTCGCGTGATCCGAAATGTATCACCCGGAAAAAGATTTCCCCACGCAAACGACACTGTTGCATGGGGGTTTGTAGGTAATGAGTGGATAGTATAACTTTGATAGTGAGAGCGAGAAGGGGAATGAGACAGAGAACGCAGGGGGTTTTTCAAGCTGGGGATGCGAATGACGGGTGGATGGAAAGAAGAAGGGTAAGCGGGAGGGAAAGCGTGCAGAGGGTGAAATCTGGGTCGTCCTGTGCCGCGTGCGGCTCGAAAACTCGGTCAAGTTTTCTGCACCTGCAGGTCGAATACCGGGGCATTCGTGACAGTCCTCATCGTTGAGCGATCGTTGCTTTTCGAGATTTCTCCTCGATTCTTCTCTTCTTTCTGCCGGTTATATCGTTTCTGCTATCCTTTGCGTCCGATCCGGAAATCGTTCCGAAAAGGACGCTGGAAATCGTTTTACACGAAACAAAGGTGTATCTCTCGCGAATTCCCAAAGGTAAAAGGATGCTGCACTTGAAGAGAACTTTGTTTGAAAAATTTTGTTTCCCATATCTCGTAGTTTTAAGATACAATAGAGTTTTGTAAAAATACGTAATGTAGAACTTCATTATTTTCTGTCATCTTTTATGTTCTCCGCGGTGCTGCGTCTTCGCGATTTTCCGAAAGAAAGAGAAATATTTATGTTGCGCCGCAGGAAAATTTTATTACTCCGTGTACTGCAGGTTTAATCAAATTATCAATTTATTTCCGGTGAAAAAAAAAAAAGCAAAATCTGCATTTTTTGTCAAACGCGTTATATTCTTATCATCTGTAAGACCGCCTGTAACAAAAATGTTGTTGACAAATAAAAAGATGACAGAATTTTGCTTCGATACGTGGTTCGTATATCGATAATTTGTTTTATGTAGTGGCGCACGTCACGTGCTCGGCAGAGTGGTAACGACGGTGGTTAATAATATCTGAGTAAAAATAATACACGCGCGGGTATTAATAAGAAGCGCTTTTTTTTCACGGCACGGTGGAAAAACAGATCGATGAGAGCGAATATGTGTGTGAGCGGCTCCTCGCTTTCTCTCTTTTTTTTTTTTTTTCGGATATATCAGTCAGAATGATAATCGTCATCAGCGGCCAGCTGACGACGTGTTTTGCGAGAAAAGTGTGCGGATCGAGGCATATATCGGCGTATTTTACGTATACAGCCGAATCAGCTTTCCATCTTCGAGAATTGTACGGATGATTGTGTGTATATAGCAAATGCTCCGCGCGTGAAGCAAGATCTCGCGCGCCCGATCTCTTTCGAATACATTATTGAACGGATTTAAAGAGAGGAAATCGTGCGAAATTCTGTTGATCAGATATGGACGATATGTTTCATATCGATGTACGTAATGTTTTTCTTCGATAAAACTTACACACAATACGTGCGATATTGTCCAGCAACACGTTATTACGTTAAACATTTTGCCATTCAATGTGTTTTATTCATGTTAAAACGTGAAATAGCTTGAAATATATATCGTTTTTCGTGACAAGATAGCACTGTGCTATATATCGTGTATTGTTATTTCTGATACGCTAGACGCATGTACGTGCGCACGCACGCACGCACGCACGCACGCACGCACACGTGTGTACGTAATCTGAAGCTGACGTGAGTGCGCACAGAAACAAGAAATTGAGAAAGTACGAGAAGATATATGGTTTGACTGTTATTCAATCAAAATTTCAAAACACGAAACCGAGAGAAGAGACATGAGAAATGGACTGGAATGGACATCGAGAGAAGCGCAATAGAAACGGAATAGAATGGACGGGATATAAGAGCTGAGATAGAGATATGAGATATAAATAGCTGATAAAATAGCTAGAAAGCAAGAGAATACCGAATTATTTAAACCGAGAGAGGTAAAAAGAAACGGTTTTCCAACCGTGCTAACGAGAAAAAAAGAAAATGGGCATTCTGAGGAGAGCGAATGTGTGGAATTGTGTGAAATTAAAGCAAAGGTAAAATCCGACGTGTGTTGTTCAGTTTAAATGGGAAAATAAAAAGATTAGATAGTAATGGGGCAAGAGAAACTTGCGTAGAAGAATGAACGCGCTGAGCAATTAAAAAATGATGTTAAAAAAATATTACAAAGAAGATAAAAAATTAAAATACAGAAAATAATCGGAACACGAGAAAAAAGTATCTTCGCGAGACTAGACAAATGTTAAAAAGAAGAGAGAAAAAGATAAGAGAAAATAAAATAAGAAAGATAAACACCAGGAAAAAGTAACAATAAAGAAGTTGTTAGATAAAAATATATAAACCCCGTGTGAAGATTTGATACACACATACATATGTTCTGACACATCCACAAAGGATATATTTTAATAAAGATAAATAAACTTGTGGTGGTTGAAACGAGATTTTATTAGAACGCGCGCGGAGGGAAAATAATCAACATTCTTCTCAAAGCTTCGAGATGGAACAAATTTTTGCGATAACCAACACACTGCGTAATGTGAAAACTTTTTAAATACGTAAAATAGCTTTGTAAACTAGGTTTAGAGGCAATTTGAAGCTATTACACATTTGTTTTGCAAGGTCGGATCACATTGACATGTTAGAAAATTTGGTTGTAATTTCAACCTTCGATTGAGATCGACTTGCTCGAGCGCGGAAAATCAATAAACTTCAAGCTTGTCAAATAAGCGTTGATTTTAACACGCGAAGAGCACACTGACGTGGACCCGTTTTCGCGATAAGTCGAGCAAAGTCGGACGAAAGTTTGCATACTCGGCGCGCATCACAGCAATTATTCAGTAAAAGCTCGCTCGACCTGTTGTTCAATAAGCTAAAAGCTATTCGTACATGTAATAGTCAAAGCAATGTATTAAAACACATATGATCCCGCTACAAAGTCGGAACGCGATTTCGTTAAAGTAAATCATTTAGCGCAATACAAATATCGAAGATAAATCAAAACTTGACAAAAACGATCAAAACGATGAGACAACAGAGCAGATATTTATCTGCTCTGTTCTTTTAAACTCGGATCTTCCGAAAATTTCTTCTCGCTGCAATATCGCTTTGTCTTGCAATAATACTGAAAACTGTTGGCACGTTCGTTTCGTTGTCGACTATCTCTGTTGTCAAGGGTAAATAACAGTGCGCGCATGTGGGTGAGAGCAGACAATAATTTCGTGTTTACTGGAACGTAAAATCTGACGAGCGTGCGCACCAGAGAAGAGAAGAGGCGGCGCGAAGCAATATTTTCCTCGGAGGAATGCGACACGGCAAATCGATTTTCCGCGAATGAACCCTAAAGTACGTGGCGAGGGTGCCGAATCTTCGCCTCGGTAAGCAACTCGTAACTCCGGTATCACCGCCAATTCCGAGTTTGTAAACGGAAAAGACGGAGAGTTCTCGCGGAAGAGAATTGCCAATGTTCTTGGCTGTAATCTACTACTTTTGTACACTTTAATAAAATATATGTGAGACGATATGAAGAAAAGCCGGTTTTTGGAGACAGAGAGGGAGAGAGAGAAACTACAATAGATGTTGCAAAAGGTAGCGCTTGAATTTACTCTTGAAATTATTTAAAAAGAAAGAGAGAGAGAGAAATAAGACCGCAAAAAACAGACTAGAGAGAATATCATCATAATAAATACTTCAGGGTATTAAAGCTTCATCTTATGCATCCCAAAGTTAATATCAGGAAAACAAGCACGAGATAATGAGCTTTCTCTTGTTTGTAATAATTAGAGAAATATAGATATCTATGTAAAATATATATTTTAATAGAAAAAGAGAGAAAGAATAGAAAAAGCGAAACTGAAATCAGAACGCAATTTTTATTCTACGTAAATAGAGAGTGCAATTTTTCTTGCAAATATTTATTTTAGTCTCCCTCTATATTTATTTCCTACTAACACACACACAATGTGCACACAGGCCTAAAAGTAATCGCAGAATATTGACACGTGAGTACGACAAAATAATTGAGTTATTTAAAATATAAAGAAATTTCTTTTTTCATCAATATTCGTTAATTATTTTAAATAACTCAAACAAAAAGAACAACTAGATTTTTTCCTTAATTATTCAACAAGAATGATTTAGGACATAATAACATTCTATCAAGAACGCATCTTAAAAATAAAAAGTTGTAAATTACAATTTACCCAACGTGACTCCAAAGGGTAACACTGATTTTATTTTCCTGACCGCATAACTGCAAGTACTTATACTTGTGGAAATGTACAGAAACTCATTTTTGTTTCGCTGTTGACTATTTAGTGAGAGAAGAAAGAAAGAGAGAGAGAGAGAGAGAGAAAGAAAGAGAAAGAGAGAGACACGACCGTCAAAACTAAACTCATCCTTACAACGCGCACGATAGCACGATCGGTCGCGGGATGAGACGGCGGAATTGTTGTAGGTGGAGGGAATCGAGAAGCAAGGAGGGAAAAAGTAAGGTGCCGAGAGAGTGCTCGGATGAAGGAGCGACGGAGAAGGGTGTTGGTTAGTCGTACGTATCGCATCAGGGTGCATGCACCGAGGAGGGGTAGGCCGCGATAGGCGGGGGTCACGGAGTGCGCTGACCTACTGTTCCACATTCGTGCGCCGTGCGCACAGCAGCCTTTCCGAACTTCGTGGAGTCGGAGAGGAAGAGGAGGAAACGGGGAGAATTACGGGGGCGATAAGGGTGAGGGAGCGGAGGACGAACCCAGAAACCCAGAACGCTGCCCCTGCACTCTCTGCCGTCGCCGTTGTCGCTGCCACCCCTGACAATCTCTCTCTCTCTCTCTCTCTCTCTCTCTTTCCTTTTTCCATTGCTCCCTTCCCCTTGTTCGCGGACTCCGCAGATTTAAAGCCGATTCCTTTATATCCATCGAATCGCGCGGCCATCACAACTATGCACATACTCTCTCTCTCTCTCTCTATCTCTTCTCTTTGTCTACCTTGTTATTCGGGAATAAAAAGAGAGAGGGAGAAAAGTAGGAGAAGAGAGCCACCCTTGGAAACACTGTTTAATCTCTTTCGGTGATTTCTGGCTGATATAAGATACCAAAATCAAGTGATTATATTATTACATTAGTGTTTCAGAGAGAGCAGTTGATTTTGAATGTCTTTATTTTACCCCAAATTGTACGAATTAAACACGTACAAGATCGAAGATGTAATAATTAATTCTTAACGAATATCAACCGAACAATTACATTTTTAAATATATATATATATATATATCCCTTTGATACATATTTAATAGCTGAATTAAGTTTTAATGAATAAGTGATATTTGTCACGGGAACATCTTTATACGCTCCACATTCAATTAAGTCTGGTGCGAGTGAATTACGGGTAATGTGAGCGGCGATTTCCCGCCGTCGTTGCGCGTGGATTTCCGCTCGCCTTTCTACGAAGCGTCAAGAAAACGGTCATCAGATAACGAGGTGCTGCACGCCGGAATTTATCGCGGCCGTTTAGCAGTGCGCGGCCCAGGCCGTTACCTCGTTTCATTCGAGGCAAGGCCAATTAACGCCTTCTTCGCATATCGAGATCGTTGAACCGCGTCCCCCTTTTTCTCTACGCCCTCTCAAATCTTCGACCTCGATCGTCGCGCTCCGATGATTGCTTTCTCTCGATTGTCTCCTGAAAGAAAAAAAAAAAAAAAAATCATCTCTCAATCTGATCTCGCGCGTCCGACGAGTGTTTCGAACGGGACATTTCGAAGAATATATGAGGTCGGGGGCCCGCAATGGTCGCGTACGCGAGTGCAGCTCTCGAAAGCTCATCCCTACCCTTGAAAAGCTGGAGGGCGCATGCACCGGTAATCTCCGACTAGATATCGCTTTGACGCACACAAACGAGAGCGAAAGCTCACGCACGGCTTGCGACTTACCGCGCGCACCGGTGTGTGCGGTTACGCGAACGGTGACACCTGGTGGATGAGAGAACGAGCTTGCGAAGCTGAAACTTCGAAAAAAACCCCGCCACTTGAGACAGATAGAAAGATAGTGAGGAAAATTCAAATGAAGATCGACGCGGGAAGGGATGGATTTTTGCACTTGTATTAGAACTCTCTCTCTGTTTCGTGTCCCATATTTATGTTTCAAATTAAACAATTCTACGGGTCGATATGGCGTTTAAATTTTAAACAAAACACCGCAAACTCTCTTGAATGTTTTCCTTTTGATTTGTAATGTAACACACGATATTAACTTGTCGCGCGCGTTATATTGAAACCGGTGCACGTAAATATGTAGTTCGAAGTGTTTACATGCCGCGTAATATTGCGTCTCGTTTCGATTCGTTCGAAACGTACAAAAACTTGACAAACACGATCTTACTACCTCGACCTATCGAAATATTCACAATCCAAGATATTCAATTGAAATATCTCATTTATTTCGAAAACTCGAAATAGCTAAATATTACATATCGCGCAATTATTTATACGGATCAATAGATATTACACCTACTCACATGTCCGATACATTACATACGCGCGATAATTTGAATAAAATTATCCATCGTTTTCACTCACCAAGTGCACAGTAGAAACGCTTGAGATGATATTCTTTGCCGGAGGCAACCCCAGGGTATCGCCTTAAGGAAGTTCGGTACTGACGTTCTCCGAATGGGGGTTAATACGTAAGCGCGACGGAGAGGGGCTTACATCGGAGGAGTGCGAGCGAGCGCGAGCTCGTTGATTGGAAAAAGACATCTGGTGGAAAATCAGACGAAGAGAGAACCAACGTCGCGCTGTTGGCGAAGACAAGGACGTAATTACACATCGGAGGGATGAAAATCGTTGGTGCAAGAGGGACGAGAGATTTCTGGGAAGTACGAGGCGAAACCCGTGTACGAGCGACGAGGAAAATCTGTGGCCAGGTCGTTGGCGCGAGGGAGAAGAGTATAACTCTTCGTCAACGAGCAAACCACGTCAGTGCGACGAAAGGAGACAGCGTGGTGATAGTTGGATAGTCGCGAGGGAGACAACGATACGCAGAAGAGAGGCAGAAGTTGGCGCGACGAGAAGGAGGACGCGCGGGAACCTTTGGCGCGACAAGGATGAGCGAAACAAACGAGAGGTGGGCGAACAGGGACGACACAGTAGTGGGAACCTCGGCGAGGGTGAAGAGGATGGCGAGGGGATGACGGTGAGAACCGCGAGTGAGAGAGTGTGTGTGTGCGCGAGAGAACGGCGGTGGCGGGTGGTGGTGGAAGAGCGAGGGAGCGTAGTCGAGCGACCGTTCCGCTGTGGCCACGAGCTCCGACGCTCGGGGAACGTAGGTAGTGTGTGAACTTCCGGCCGAGTGAAGCGGACAGGGGTTGTTAGTTATAGGAACGGTAACGTTAACGAGTCCGCGAAGACGATCGCGTGGTGAAGAACAGACGAGAAGTGGTCGAGAATCGGTTAAACGGAACACAACAAAACGGGAGAAGAGCGGAGCCGTAGGCGGAAGAAGCGAAAAGAAATATACGGAAGAACTAGTTAGTGATTGTGCTGGTACGAAAACGGGCCAATTCACTCACGTTCTCCTTCACGTCCTCGGGTCGCGAGTCAGGCTCTCGGTACCGTCGGCCGAGTGCGGAGTTAACTCGCGGAGGGTGATTCTCCCTCGTCCGCGCGGGTGTTACCGCGCCTCTCGGAGGAAAAAAAAGAAAGGAAGGAACGTATTCCCCTTGTGAACGAGCTGTCTCTCGTGAGAAAAGAAAGCGTCGGGCCTGTGTTAGTTGTCTACCCAATCAATCTCACGAATCCTCGTCTCGTGCCGTTTGATTCCCTTTCTTTTTCTCTCCCTACCTCACTGTAATTTGTCTTTCTATCTACCTTTCTATCTCCCTCCCTGCTTTTCTATCTTTCTGTCTCTTTTTCTTGTCGTCGCGTTGGTGTCGTCGGGACGGTGACGGCCGGCGGGGTGTTTGTTATGCGACGGTGGTACAGTGGCGGTTGACGACGACGACGACGAAGAGAAGGAAGAAGAAGACGAGGAGGAGCACCCGCCGCCGAGGAGGACGTGGACGGAGAGGAGGCGGAGGAGGAGGAGGAGGAGAAGGAGGAGGAGGAAGAGAGGGAGGAGGACGACGAGAACGCGGCACAGGAGTTGAAGCAGCAGCTAGCCGTTCCTCGCCGTCGCGAGAGGAGCAGCCGAGAGTGTGCTTTGGTGCGTCGCAGGGAGGGAGGAGGAGGGGAGGGAGGCTCGAAAGGGAAGAAAGACGACGTCGACGAGGAAAAAGGAGAGGAAGAAAAGAGGCGGCGGACGAAGAGGAAGAGGAGGAAGACGAGGAAGAAGAAAAGGAAGGTAGTGGCCGCCGACGCCGGTGGTTGTGGTGCCCGCTCTGAGAAAACCGAGAGAGTTCAGGGTTCGGGAGAGAGGATCCCCCCTCTCTTCACTCTTCTCTCTCTCTCTCTCTCTCTTTCTCTCTCTCTCTCTTTCTTTCTCTCGCTTACTCTGTCCCTTCTCTTTCCCACTTCCGCTCATTTTTCATATTTTCTCTCTCATCCTTTCTTATTCTTCCGTTCCTTTCATCTCCTCTCTTGGGAGAGTGTTAGTTATCGCGACAACAAGAGAATAATCCAGCAGGTGAAAAGTAAGCAGCATAGAAAGAGAGAAAAAAAAGAGGCGCGAGAAAGCTCTCTGCGTTGGTGTTATTTTCCCCTCCCCGTTTCCGCTCCCCCGCCCGACCGCCCGCGCCCTCCGCCGGTGTCTCGAAGAAGGGGGGTTGGTTCATAGTGCACGTCGATCGTCCGGGTGCCGTCGTGAGTGTGCAGTGTGCAGTTCGCCAATTCGTCTGTTATCTATCTTTTTTTTCTCATTTCTGTAAAGTGTGGTGCCTCAGCACGAAGAAGAGGGGATCGCCACCGGGGCAGAGGCTCGAACGCATGTAGGAACATGGCCGCATCCAGCCCCTACCTCCCTCTAGAGGTGAGTCCAGCGAAACGGAGCGAGTAGTCTCCGCGTTCTTGTAAACTTTCCTTCGTTTCGTCATTTCCCTTTAAATCTCACCCACGCAATTGTTCTCTTAATTATCCTTCAACGTCGCGTCCGAACAAGTTCGTCGTCTGCGACAATGTCAATGAGCGCATGTTGTCCATCCATCCGCTGGCTGGATCTCTCGGCCATCGCGGTGGCCACGTTTGGGTTAAAGGCTGACCTTTAAGCTGCTTCCACACAGCGCGCAGTCAAACGTCAGAATAAATTCTCTATCGTTATGCCGGTCTTAACGCTGTTTACAGATCATCGCTTATCCGTTTCGCGATAGCGACCTAATAGCGACCGCGTGTAGTCCAGAGGTGTCTCGTGATAACGTGTCCCTCTTGATAACGTTCTTCAAAAAAACTGGCAAACATGTATATCAGTTTTGTATGACTTGATATGATTGTTATAAATATTATATGTAGCATTATTTAAAGATTTATCTCCTCTAACTCATCAACGTATATTATCGCGTGTTGAATCATGGGCGTCAACGCTCTCGGTCATGTTTTTCTTTCCGATGTGGTTGTCACGATCCATGTGCGATCACCTACCTTTTCGTTTGTTCGTTAGAAAAATAATAATAAAGATATACGATTGTTGTTTGTGAGAAAATATTTTTGTGTAATGTACATACGCAACTTGTGTGTGTGTCAAACTCAGGCTTTGACATTTAACTTGCATGTGCTTTTTGGCGCGGTTAGGTTTCTCAACTATTAGATACACGAGGGCGACACAGACTATACGCAGGATTGCTCATTCTCGTTTCGAAGCGTCTCGTCTTCAGTAAATGATCAACAATTTAACATGCCGATAACATGAATCATTTAGATACTTTGCAACAGCTTTCTTTTTTTTTAAAATAAATTATAATTGAAATAGAATAAAATGGTTCCCCTCAAATTTTTACCACGATAAAAAATAGAAATAGAAAGATGAGCACAAAAGTTACATATAACATTTCTTTTCAGACAACAATAAGATATTTTTTTGTGTATAAAAAAATATAATTGAAGATGTTCTATAAAAATTGGACACGTGTCTCGGCAACAGATGATTATGACGCATGTTTTTTTTTTTTTTTTAATTTTGTTGCACATATGTGGGAAAAAATTCTTTCGAAATTGCTAAAGAAACAACACGCCATACGGTAAATTGTAGCGACATAAGTTTATTAATTGTTTAAATTATGAGATTAAATTTGTCTGGTTAGACACGTTATATCAAAGCAGAAGCGTCATCTTTATGTAGCGTTACTTTCGCGAATAGTGTTAACGTTGTGTTCGTCACGTTAACAGTCACATTAAAGTCGCAACTTCAATGTAGTCGACAATCAAAGCGCGTGTTTGCGCTAATATGAGTTTTCAAAGTCTCGTATTTACATAATTTATTCCGAGCATTTCTCGCTCATATATTTTCAATTTGAAGCGAAGAAAGAGAGAGAGAAAGAGATAAGCAGTTCTTTTTTAAAGAACGCGTCATTTAATCACGCCAATGCGTAACTCGAGAACTTGCTGCATTACTTGACGTATTGTGAGCTGAAAAAAAAAAGTATACAAATTTAAATGCAAATAAGACTGAGCAAAAGAGTTTACAAAGTATAACTTCAATTCTTATAACAATCCAATGAAGTTTTCTTGAGATACGGCACTTCTCTCTTACGCTATATATATTCCACTTCGCATCATTATATTCGCAGAATTTTTCTCGTTTTCCTCATTGTATGCAATTTTCCGGATTCGGGACCAATTAAAAGTTAGCAGGAAGAAAACCTTGTCGAGAGAACATCGTTTGTGATACATCAGAGAGTTGATTACGCGTAACGTCCTTATTAAAATTATCGCTGACTGTTCGTTTTAATTTTTTTGAGAATTTGTGTTTTGAGCGTGTATTTATCGCTTCCATTAAGGCATGCCGTGCACGACATGCTGTTGTAGAGTGTCCCGGTTGTATATCTCAAAATAGTTCGCTTTTTTCGCGTTTCTGACAGGGATATTTACGTGTGTGTCCTAACGACGTTTAATCTATTATCATGCTACACGCAGACAAGGCTATCCTGAAACAAACCATCATTTCCATACAAGAGAGGGTAAAAATTCTCTGTTCTTTAAATTATTCTAGTTTCTCATTTTTTCTTCTAATACTTATAATAATAATAATAATATTAATAATAATAATAATAATTATTATTATTATTATTATCTTAATAATGTTGGAAAAGAAAAAGATCGGAGTGAAAACTCGCACGTGTGTTAAATAGTAACACATTTATGTAAGAGAGATTCGCTTAGCAACGGTATATTCTCGCGAAAAGTTCTCGCGCTTTTTTTTGTTGATAACGAGCGATAGTTAAGTTTTCTTTTGTTTTCGTCGTAGTCTGGGAACACACACAGACACAGAAGCAGTCTCTGAGCACGAACGTAGTTAGATTAAATACACTCGTTACTGTAATTCAGACATTAATAACTATTGCTGTCGCCCTGATCATTTATTCCATATTTGCTTACATTTGTGTGTTACTATTTAACACATTTTTTGAAACTGATATTATTATATTGTGATAATCGAAAGAGACTCCCAGGGAGGATGTTGCTCTAATTCGCTGATAGAACTAAACCGAATCTTCGAATTTTTTTTTTGATGCGCTGCTAAGAGCGAAAACCTACAACTTTAATCCATTCGACCGTGATGGTGACACACGCCACCATAATAGCATTAAAGGTTTTTAGCTTAATGAAAATAAGTAGATTAATTCTACATCGGTGCTACGCCACGCACCTACGTGTACGTAAACACGTAAATTAAACTGTAACTTTTATCTGATCAGTCATCCGCGTTTTAGTTTTGAAAGCATAAGAATAACAAATTTTATTTCGTGTCGCAGCTTTTATAAGGATCATCATGGACGTATACGCACATGGTTCAATGTGCGTATTTTGGAATATATATAGTATGTAATTGTGAAAATTAATATCCTCTTGTAAACTTTCAAGCTCGCCTCCCTAATCTCATTAATTTATTAGACATCGACCTAGGTCCCGTATAAACGCCGGTCTTATGTAACTTTCAATTGAATGATGGCCCGAATCGTGCCGGCCGGTTGTTTCTCTCGCGTAATCGCGTTCCCTCGTGTGCCATCCGATCTTTTCGATTCGATCGATCGGTCCCTCGACTCGCCGACGGGCCCCGGAATCATCCTGTCTACGAATAAAACCACTTGCAATTCGCGAACAAATGCCGGCGACGAGATTAGAAAGGCGACGCGACACGACGCACCGCGTCGCGACGTTCGCGAACGCGACAAATCAATTTCTGGCGCAACGTCGACCCGCTTTCCGCGCATTGTCGTGTCGCGATTCGATAATTTCCACGCTATAATACCCCACCGATAAGGCAACATATAAAATATTAAAGCGCGACGTCGCAATTTATTGTTATTCTATTTCATTGCCTTTTCGAGAGATTTTCATTTAGACTTTTAACATTTTCACTCAAAGTACAGTTTGAAGTTATAAAATATCTAAGTAAATATTAATATTTTCTTACATATTAATATATGTGTTTACTCGTTAACTCATATAGCGTATATATGTACTAGTTATTATCTGTAAATGTTTTTCAGTTTGAAGATATCGCGATGCAACTGACTAAATGCTCTAGACTCTTTTCGAGAAATTAACAACGACTTTATTTTTAGTGCGACAAAAGCTCTTTAAATTATTACGTGCTTTCGAGACGTATCTGTTGACGTAAATCATGGTCATTCAGGCTTTCTGTCGGTTTTACAAAGTTGGTAGACGTGGGGGGTAGTACGTAAGCGCCACGTGTGAGGAGCTTACGCGAGGGGTGGATTTTCAGTTGGCAGACCCGACTCTCTTTAGGTTAGGACGATGATCAACTCTGGCTTTAGATATATTAGCACCCGGAGCTACATCTTTCTTCCTCATATAAAAATAAAAGTCTCATATGTTTCACACATAAACAATTTCGAGAAAAATATTTCTTTTTCTTTCCCTTTTAAAATGTTCTTTTACAGAATTGAGAGATAGCAATTTTAACAAACAAATTTCTCTTTTACAATCACGAACTGTGTAATAATTGATGGATTACATTGCGGTAATCAAGAAAGTTAATGTAATATTGAAGTAAAAACTCATTATTAAAGTAAGTGCAATATAATGAAATGCACACCGTTGCTGCTTCGTGCCCTGAAGGGCCGTTCGTCACGATCACCCTTAAAACCGGTACTGAGGACGACAATGTCGGTGGTAACAACGACTACGACATCGATAGAATTGCGATAGTAGTCGACAGTGGTGGTGGAAATGGCGGTGGATAGATGGAAGGGAGAAAGCTCAACGGGGCAACAAGGGGCTAAGAGAACGAAAGGGTGGCACATGAATGAACGATCAATAGATATATAGTTACCTGCCTGTTCCGCCGGGTGCCTCCTTTAGTCGTTTGACAATAGAGAGATAGGCGCATCTTTCGTAAATCGCACAAATATTGCGTAATATTTTATATATGTAATAAATTTCAGTAAAATAAATATATATATATTATAAATATAAATACTATTTATATATAATACTCATAAGTATCATATAAAGTCACAATATGACTTTACTCTCAATGCATCTGTTATTAATTACTGACTAATAATATTTCAAAATGATAATTAATCTATATTTAACCTTTTGTAGACTGACATGGATCTCTCAGACCCACCCAAAAATTTCAAACCGGTGTCTTTAGTTAAAATTAGTTTTTTTTTTAAACGCTTATATCTTCGAAACTACTAAAGATGTTTTCAATTTTTTTTATCGACGCAGAATGATTCAAACTTTTGATTCAAAAAAAAAAACTTTGAGAAAATATTGATTTTTTGCGGTGATGTTTGATTTTAAAGTCGCTCGGGTCTCATACCCATCCAGACTCAGTCAATCCAACTAGTAGACTGTTTTGGAAGTCAGTCCACGAAAGATTAATTATTACCTTGATTTTACAATTAATTGTCCCGTATGTATGAAAAACAGCACGTTGTTTTTTAACGTCAATCAGACGTCAAGATCGAAACTTAAGAGTTTGAGCTGTTCTCTCTTAGGGGTTGAAAAGCTCTGAAAAGGGTGCGATATGTGAGAAAGTGAGCACGCACCGACAGAAATTTTTCAGTACACAATTGTCGTAGATGTATTGATTATCTTTCCAAGAATATGATAAGCGTCTCTTACATTAAAGCTGACTTCTAATGAATGCGTGGTGAAGCTCACTCTCAGAAGTGATGCAATTCTGTGGTTTTGAATGTCACTGCGCACAGTCGTCAGAGTTTCTCGGAATTTCGACAATTGTTTCTGCACATGTGTAAGAAAAAAAACAAATTTTAAACCGACGTAAAAGTGAAAGCAACACGACGATGAATATAATTCTTTAAAACAAAATATTGCATTTTCACGCGCCATCTTTCACATGCAATCTATATCGGTCAAATCGATAAAAGTCATTTTATAATAAAAGTTTACTTTTTTTTTTTTTATGTATCACGCTGTAAGCTACATGCGTGCACATACACGCCTTAAAAATCCTACGTGGATAATGAAACTCGTGGATTCCCTCGGGGATAGGTAGTACCGGAACAATTTTATGGACCTACGGTGGTTATCACTTGCCGATCGTAACCTACTTTTAACCAGCGTGCAGGTAACGACGCTATTTAATTTGGCTAACGCAATTAGTCATGCTGGTCATTTCTATGCGTAAATATAGCGTCACGTGTGGATGTACCAAATGTAAACAGGATATTATTATTCTAAAAGCAATTTTCTCTCAATTTTCCTCTTCTTATTACGTCAACGGTCATTTTGAAACAATATCTCTTCCGAATTTGCGATTTGATTCCCGAATAATGAAATAACAAATAAGATAATTAACAACGAGTAAGAATAATAGCGTATCAATTGAATATCACGCTTTATGTATGTTTTTTCCCGATTTTTTTTCGAAAAACACCCACGTTCTTTTTGCGCGCGCGGTTAATGCAGTTTTCACAGAAAATGCGACTTTTTCACAATCTAACATTTCCTGTCCCGAGCGTAGGTGACAGTTCCGTAATCGAATACGCGTATATACATAATGGCAAATCATGTATATAGCGTGACTGTTCGAACTCGACTCCGACTGCTTTCCGGTACTTAACCGCGTAGGTGGGACGTGCGTGGCTGAGTTACAGTTAAATCTTCGCGGATTATTGCGAGGGAGGAAAAAGATAGTAGGAAGAGTAGCGTGTCGCTTTCGGAGTATATCTTGACGTGGAAATTGGATGACACTTGTGAGAAAAAGTCACATAGCAAAAATTTTTCTTGTTTCCGTAAAACTGGAGTTAGACGACACGTGAATTGGAACAAGAGAAAACAAATTATAAAAAGAAACTGTAACATTAAGTAAAAAAAAAGTACAATGAAAAAAATTAACATATATAAACGTGAAATATACGTAGGGTATTACTAACAGCGTAAAAAAGGAAAGTATTATAAATTATTATTGTTTGTAGTAAAACATTCCTAATGCACATTTCGATTCTCATAATTGTGCGTTAGAAATTTTTTTCTTATTTCGTGAATTTATTCGAATTAAGAATATCTTCACGTATTATCCTCAGGCTTGCAAAGCAGACTATAAATTTTTTCTAACAATCTTGACAATAAAAAGCCTCTCTTTCCAGCAAATGATTTTTTACACTACCGAGTTATTAGTTTTAATCTTAGGACTGAAGACGTAATTCTTGCGAATCAAGAAATCTCTAACTTTCAAGATGACCAATGTCTGTTCCAGTTTTTCGTGACCTCCATTTGGAGGCGAGCAGACGTACGCATATATTCGTGCGTGTGCGTTTCTTCTCTCTCTCTCTTTTACATATATTCCAAGTTCGAGAAACAGAGAAAGAGAGAGAGAGAGAGGGAGGGAGGAAGGGAAAGATACACACTGTGTCTGCGTCTTCTTTCTCGTAATGCTTTCCTTGCTCTCTGCCTGCTACTACCGCCGTCTTGTACTACTTGGCAAATGCTGGAGACGCGAAGTCGCCTCGACTGACCTTCCTATTGACAAGGGCGTCTTCTCTGATTTATTAAGCTCGGAGCGACGTAAGGAAATGAGCTGTTCGTAGCGCGATAAATACCCCAATGTAGAGGGGATTCGCGGCGATAAAGACGAAAAAATGTAGTAAAGTCCTTTCTCAAGATTTTCGTTCTCACAAAAAGACGAGAGAACTCTTCGTACGAAGTTGAAAAGATTCGAACATTCTAAATGTCGATCATTTCGGTGAATTTTGGGTACAAGGTTGGCGCATATAAATTTGCTTGGCTTAATACATTATTTGCACAATACAATCCAACGGAGTAATAATAAAAGTAAAGTAGTAGAAGAGAAAGAGAGAAAGAGAGTAGTACGTAGGATGTTTGTACGTAGAATAGAGTTTAGAATGTCATTCACGTATGCTAACGCGCGCGTACGATCTATGGAGACGAACAATTTTCCTTCTCAATTATCACGGACAACTCGAGGCCGAATGTAAGCTACATCGTTTTCCCGGGTGAAATGTTATAGTTCAAGGATCGGCGTGCATCGAACAACAAGCCTCTGCATCTGTCTACGCGTAGCCTGATCGACGCGTGGCGTCGCGTGGCGTCGCATCGACCGTGAGATTTATTGTGACGAGATAATGATGCCGCTAATTAATAGTTAATTCGGCGAGGCTGTGCGCGCGTTTCCGATGCAACGTGCATCTCTGATTCCCAACTGACGCCACTCGAAGCACTCGGTCCAATCACGATGACGGATGAGAACTTTAGTGGCATCCAGAACTTTAGTGGCATCAGCAAGTGTCACTGGACGAAATTCTGTGAGAGGACTGTGAAATTGAAGTTATTATTGATATTATCGACATCATTGACAAAAGTAGACATAGGATAACTCTAATGATTATTACAAAATATTATAAAGAATATATTATAAAAATAAAGATGAAGAATCGATTTTTATAAGTAATAATAGTCGACCAATGTATACGGAAAGGAAGAAAAAAAATTATTACACTTATAAGAAAAAAAATATAGATAATGTATTGTAGAAAGTTTAGTGCGCACATGTTTTGTCATCTCCTAAACGGAGAAAAGAAACTGCCAGTATCTCGTAGTAACTTCTATTTTTGGAAGAAAAGTACACCCTCGGCGGGTTGCCAGCTTACCGGAGAATGGGAAGGTGGACGGAGTGAAGAAATTTAGCGGTACTAATGTTACTTTAAAGAATTTTTGCGTTAGACTTCTTAATGAAAACATGGCTTCTTTATCATTTTAGTTAAAAATTTTCTATCTTGCTAATTAAATCTGAAATTAAGTTTCCGTCGGAAAACGCGGCGAGTGGTAGATTACTTGGATTTCCTGAAGAGTATAATTTACATTGCTTATTTTTTAGTGCACGTAAAATTTAATTTCAGATCTCATTAAATCTCAATTTGAAGAAAATAATTTAGCGTGATGCTAAAATCCATTTTCCACGTAATAACATATCAGAAAATATATAAAGCGTAAGTAAAAAAAAAAACTTGATAAAGAAAATCAACAATACGATCTCTAATACGATGTAAAACACAAAACAATATATCGAGAAACGGTTTCAAAAAATTCCAGTCAATTATTCTTCTGAGTGAGTCACTCGGTTAATTGCGTGAATTCATGAAGGTATGAAGGTTAAATGTTAAATTATATTAGTCAAGGCAAGTGGATGGAATTAGACCAGATTAATATTAAAATTATTCTAATTAATGTAAAATCTAAGAAAGAGATCTGATTTAATATTTAATGAAAGCTATTTGCAAGTTCTTTCAGATAGAAAGAGAGAGAGAGAGAGAAAGAAAGGATCACACACATTTCTTTTAATTTTATCGAAGTGTTTATTATCTAGTATCTATTGCGTCTGATCGACGAAGAAACTTGACGATACACCTGGGACACTAGCAAAATGTCACGCTTATAAATAGGCGGTACGGCAGTAATGCATTAAAAACGTTTTTCCAGAAACTAGTCTAATCGGATTACTTTCCAAATGTCAGAAACACGTGTTCCTCTTTCTCTAGTAAGCCGAGAGGGGAGAAGGGGGCACACGACACGCTCGAGTTACAGGTTACACGGTTTATTCAGCTTGTCTGGGGGTGATTCACAGAACGATGACTTTACCTTCTCATTGACTCAACGACAACACACATCGGGCCGCACAAATTCTCGGGAATTCTGTTTGCACACTTGGATATACACATTCATACATGTATATGCTGCATAATAAAATCTGCCCCAATTTCAAGCCTCGTTTCGAGGAAACGCGAATCTCCCCTCCAATCTGATCTCGGTATCAATGAAAGTCGGCTGGCTCTTCTCGGAAGACTTCGACTCGCTCTTTCGTTCTATCGCATGTATACTACCGGCCATTCATCGATGACTATCGCATAATACTCCCGGAATCATGAAACAACGTTGCCGCGTCGGTTGTTTTAACCCAATTTCCAGTTTTCGCGTATTGCTCATTAAGTTGCTAATTGAAGAAACACTAACAAATTATTACGCTCAATTAACTTGTTACACGCGGCGTCGCACTTTGATATTAATCTCATATGCAATTCAAAAGAACTTCCCTTTTTGCATCAATTAACGTGTAGAATTCGCGCTTTTGCCTTTTTCATGCGGCAAAAAGGAAAAATCCGTTCTCACTCTTTATTATTGATTTGAAAGTGGAAAACTTCACGATTCATCACGAGATGCGTCCAGAACGCTAGCTACATCTACCACTCGCGTGTGCGGCCACGAGTAGTAGCATCACAGTATTGAGTCAGACGTCTGACATGTCGGATCTCTCGCTACTTGCTCTCGCGAGTTTATTTTCGTCCTTCCTTTCGAAGGACGCCGCCGATATTCAGCGGTCGGTTTATTAATCCGGATCCGTCGTTGTTTTTTGGATCGTCGCTGACCATGCCAAATTATCGCGAACTTTTCAAATCGTTTCTTCTGCGATTTTACAGGTATTTATATATTTTTTTATATACATCGTACATGTGTGTGTACGTATTGTTCAATTTTTTTCAACATTAAAAATACGTGCATAATTTTATAAATAATTATTATACATTTGTCGATCTGTGTCGAGTCTATTGTAGGATTATCACACTTTACGTAAGGTTCCGTATAAGTAGTACCGTAGTTGTACTACCACATACCAAAGCTGTCGGTGCGTGTATCATAGCGACGCTCGCAGGCGCCAGGCGTTTGCATACGTTTATGGCGCACAACCCTCTTCTTCCCCCACGTTCCATCACGATTCTCTTTCTCTCTCTTATTCACACGCAACTTTCTCGTGTGTCACTTGGTATTTGAGAGCTTGCCAACGCGCGATACTCGCCTTACCCTGACGATTCACATCGCGCGACGTCGCGCGTTCTCACTCTTTCGATTTCCTCGCTGTTGTCTTCCACTAATTTCCGCAGGGATAAACCTTGCTCCAGATAGATTCTTCGTAGATTGTTGGAAACAACGATCGCGTGTCAGACGTTATTCTAACGGATGCTGTCTCAGTAGTTTCAACGAGATTTCTTTTTTTTGATTATAAAGAAAATAAAGTTTATTATTTTGACCAAAAATTGTATTCCTTTTCCGAACAACTCTTGTAAAATTAATAATTGACAATTAAAAATGTCGTATAACGCGCTTTTAGAAAATTCAAACACACAGTTATTAGAAAGGATCGTATAATATGAAGTGTTTCTGGTCAAATATTTATTTTAATTACTTTGCTCACAATTGGATGGATAATGAATTGTTGTACCAACAGAAGCAACGGAAGGAAAACTATAGCTCAATTAGAAGAGACCGGAGTTTATCTGGACTATCCTAATACAAGCCCACGAGGTCATAAAAGCGCTAATAGCACTATCCGCGCGTTAGAGCCGCGCGTAAACGTAGAGTTCGCGGACAAGTGTGCGAAAGAGGGTGGAGAGGAGGATGGAAGGCCAATAGAGGAGAGGTATCCAGCCATAATAGCCGCCTACATGCTCCAGCAAAATTACCTTTCGATCTATTTGCCTCCAGAAAGCGTCGGGTTACGTCAGTCGTGCCGGTCATCAGTTGGTTGCTCATCCATTATTAGCGAGCGTTTTTAGCTCACGCGTTCACAATCGATAGATCGTTCCGGCGAGACGCATCGATGCGTGCGACATTTGCGACATTTATCAGAGTCAAAAGTTAATGAGATTATAATCGGACGCGCATTCAAATCAAAGGTTTCTTAATTAAGTCATTTGAGGCTTGAAGTTTGTATTGACGGTTTTACTTTTTTCATCCCCCTATTTTGCAATATCCGGTTGCAAAGCTTATTAAGTAGATATGTTATTTCCTAGAAATAATTTATAGGTAGTACGTTATTTCCCAGAAATATTGATGACACAGAGGCAGGCGTTTATATCGCGCACTTAGGCACAAATTACCGCACGCAACATTATGATGTTAATTCAATATATTAGACAGACAAAGAGAGCGGTATCTAGTGGCTCCTTACTTACGACTAAATTATTCGCAATTTAATTTCGTCATAAATTTTATCTAGCACAACATTTTGCTTATTAACAGTATCTCTTGTGGCTCAACGAACTCGGTCGTCATAATGTACGTAGTACGTACGATAAACGCAATAACCGCGTTACACGTTATTTCCGAAAAAATATCGTGAAGAACAACAAAACACGTGTACATCATCTCGCGCGTGAAGGGTTAAATATTTCGGTGAAGCGTTTTTCGGGTTTTCCCAGGATGAGGCGCGAGACGTCGCGCGCGTTTTTCCCCGCAATGGATAATTTATCGCCCAGTTCTCGCGCGCGCGACCCCGTCGAGGATGTCACGTCGACTGCACTCACTCGACGTCGTTCCTGTCCCACTTACGAATTCGCCGCGCCCGTCAGGATGAATATTCTCGACGGACCTTTCCCGAAGGGGAAGGGGGGAGAGAGAGAGAGAGAGAATTTGTTGGGTGGAATTTTCGCGCGATGGAAGTCTTAGCCTGTCTCCCGGCTTGTGATTTCGTCAATTAACGCGCCTATTTCCAGCTTACGGCGCGCGCTACGCATTTGCATCACCGCGACCGAAAGGAGCTTCGACGCGGCCCACGCCGTTAAAAGCGCGCGGAATCTTCAATTAAAACTGACGGGACGTCATAACTTCTTGATGAGGACAAGCTCGATCGCTTCATCCTGTTGTACATCCTAAATGCGCGATTTCTTATGAAACGCTCAAATGAAATTGTGCGTTCTTACATTCCTGTAATTCGTGTTTGTTTCTTACGTTAAAGCGCGCATTTTTAGCCCGGAAATTACAGTTACGCGAGTATTGCGTCATAAACGGAAATGGCACGTGTGAGGAAAGTAAAATTAATAAAATAGAAGTCAATTGCTCGCGTGTCTCTCCGCTGAATTAAATAGCAATTTCCTTTCGTTTTAGGGGTGTAAATGTCTACGATACACACAGAGCAATTCCACTTCTATGATCCTCTCTCCTCCGTTCCTCTGTCCGGTCCAACACACCCAGGAGAGTTATATTAATCATCGGACGTCAAATCGAGCGCGGCGTACCACTCGATCGCGGCTATGATCGAGACGCATTCGCGAGCCCAGAAGCATTCTATTGACATACCTCGATCTGCGTGTTCAAGAGCACACGTGTACAGTACTGTTCATAAATTCGCGAATGAACGTGATGTAGAGTAAATAACTTTTGTTTAATAATACAGAAACCCACACTATCTCTTTCTCTCTCTCTCTTTCTCTCTCTCTCTCCCTCTTTTATCCTCGACACAAAAGGATGTAACATCAAAAAGTTGGTTTTATCTCGTTTAAAAATTTATATCTCGAAATAAAATATTCGACAAAATCACGTACAAATAAAAAGCGCGTACAATATACGTTAATTTATATTTCTGTTTAAAATACAGATTTAATTTTATTGAACAAGTTTTAAATTCTGTTTCCAGCAGAAGACAAAGGAAATTTGATTAAAAAAAAAAAGGGAGAAAAAAAATTATTAAAATTAGTAAAATGACAATAACACGTCAGATAAAGTTATTACACGAAGATATAATTAACAAAATCTTACTTAAGATATGTGTGCGCAAGACATAGAGAAGATACGTACGTATTTACCCTTAAAGGTACTTCGTGCTTCTCTATTTTAGCACAAACTGCGTTTGCCATCTTCCACTAAGAGCATTTGCTTTGGTTGTATTCATACAACCCGAGATATGCTTTTCGTAATCAGATTGAGACAAAGTTCATTGTTGCGCATGAGAGACGAGAGGTTGTGTACGTCCAGACGAGGGACTCGTATTGTAATGGCCTCTCGCAAGTTACGGGGAATGAGTTAAGTCCGATGCAATTAGCGTACTCGGTCACCTATTTGTTCATCTGCTAGCAATGTGCGATGAGATCGTGGGTGCGGCAAGCGTGCAAATAGCAATTGATCTGAAATTCAAATAAATTCATTTATCTCAAATTCTGTTCTCTCTCGCAATCGTTTTTCAATCGTTGTTCCCAAAAGGCAGAATCAAGTTCGGCGATTTTTGAGATCGCGAGAGAAAGTGCACAATTCTTTCGAGTTGCGTCGGCCACCAAACGATGCGAGATTAATTTATAGCCACATTCTCGAGCAAACGAGCGAATGGTTAATGGACTTTCCCTAAACACACACGTACACACAAATACCGGCACGCGACGATACACGTACCATTGGTATGTCACGTGCGACATACAAGTACAAGGTGAGGAGGCCAAGAGAGTAGCTACGCAGCCGGTAGTCGTCGTCGTCGCCGTTGCCGAGCTGACGTCACTGGACGAAATGGCGCTGTGAGTGACGTCACTAGGGACGTCCGCTTCTCTCCGCAACGCTCCCCTTGACGCCGCTCGCCGCCTCAACCGTTCACTCCGCAACGTTCTGACGCGCCACCCTTCCCCGCGCGCGTGGTGCTCGGTTGCCGGGGTGGAAGCTACCCCCTAGTGGGTGGGGAACGACGACGACGACGCCGGCTAGGCGCCGCGACGGTCGTCATGGGGTTTTCGTAGCTAAGAATTTTGGCTGGTGCCGTCGTTCAGGAGCCGGGAGACATAAGCAGGTTTTTCAGTAACGATCGCACACACGAGGAAACGACGCCCTTAAAGCATGCACATAGAAATTGTTTTGCCGGGGAATAAACACACGTTTTGTTTTCGTCGTGATAATTCGCTTCTAAATCTCATTGTCGCGATCGAAGAATTGATGCAGCATCCGATGAATGATGGATCTGGATCACAAGCAATCTTGCTTCTTCTGGAATTGAAGATCGGTGAACCACTCGCTGTGAAATAAAAAGAGATAAACATCTCACGTAAATTACAGTTTTTTTTTTTTTTAATTTATATACAGCAGTACCGCATATATTATTGTCGTGTATTCGCTGTTCGGGATGTTTGACTCCCAAAAGCACGTGATTAGCGATCATCAAGATCGCACACTTGTTCGTCAGTAATAATAGCGGTGTTTTGTCACCATGGTCGAATCTCGATTGATCAATCTGAGTCGGCGGAGTCTGTCATCCTGGTGTTTCGCGCGTTATCGAATACCATTATTAGCGGTTTCCACGATGGCATCCGATAATTCAAGATGGCTTACACGTGGCTATAAATAGGATAGTGTGAGACTGAGAGTGGTTACTTAGGGATCACGACGAATTAAGAAATCCGCACGAATACCGAGAAGAAATAATCGCTCTGCGCGCACGTAAGAAATTACACTTTGTAAATTATTATTAATAATTAAACAATATAATATATATTTTTTTATAAATGTATTATAAACTGTGAGGAATTTTTAATATGTGAATTAAATTCGATAATAATTAAATATATATATATATAAATAATAATTAAAAATGATAATAATAAATGTAAATTTAAATAGAGAGCAAGAGAGAGAGAGAAAAATGTAAAACATTTAAGAGGACAGTTATATGTAGTAAAGCTTTGTTTGAATGTGACCTATTTCAAGTGTATTTCAATTTCAATGGTTACTAGATAGGAAGAAGGTGTTTACCGACTACATGTCGAAGGACAAGCACGTGTGTGTCGGCCGATCGCTGAGGATCATATCGTGCGGCAGGAATATATCGTTAAAACGAGAACAGAGAAGAGAGTTAACATTTCCCACGTAGAGTGGGAACTCAATGGGATCGAATCGCTCCGGTCGAGCATGCATTGTAGTGACCGAGTGACTTCTTTGCGAGACTCCGCGTCTCTGTGAATCTGCGCCGCGTTCGAGAGTCAGGCGCGGTCCGATAACATTCGAAAGAGTTTATATCTCTCGCGAAAAGGGAAAATAATGGAACGGCCTTGCTACGCGATGGCCGGTGGCATCGCGTTGCTGCTTGTCTGTCGATCCGGAATCGAAGGTCAATTATTTTTAATGTTCTTCGCCTCCCTTTCGTTGGCGCTTGCCGTATGACAATATCCATACCACACGGATATACATCCGAGATTCTGGCCAATCTCTGCCTTTTACAATTAAAATACTCGAGTTTTTCAACGAAATAAGCGATTTGAAATTGTTTCCGTTGTTCCGTAAGCTTTGGAAAAATATGAAGTTTAGATTTTAAACGCGAGAAGAATGAAAAGCGAGAGAGACAAAATAAGTTGCGTCTTGATAAATGAAAATTAATATTCTCTCTCCCCTTCTTTCTTAATTATAAATTTATTGAGAGAGAAGAATTTGAACATAATATCGGAGCTTTTTATTTTAATTAAGACCAAGGAGTCTTTTTTTAAGTTTTGTTTCGTCTACAACTTTTTGTAGGCGGAAGTGCTCTTATCTTTTTATACATAAATTCGTACTGCGAGCCGTATCGATGTTCGTTAACGATGTTGCTCCATTAGAAATGTAAATAAAATTAACAAGGCGAATAACGAGACTCGATAAATTCTTGTGTTCGGTTCTCGAGTATAAGTATAAGAGTCAGAATTAGTATCTTAATCAACCATCGAAATTCTTTGAGAATTATTTATCTTGTTCGGTTATACATTCGCGAACAGAATAACGTTTCTCTTCGTTTTTCCCTTAAATTGAATATTTGACTGACTCCGCGTTTGTAGTTTGTGCTCGTTATTTCAACTAGCAAGAATTTATCTGGCTGCGAACTTTTCTGCGCCAACCAAGCAATTTTTTGTCCGACCGACAGTCCGCCTTTCTGATATCTTACGAAGAGATATTTTTTTCCCGACGCAATATTTAATCCCGGAGAATTAGAACGTTCTATTTCTCTCTCTTTTTTTTCTCTCTCTCCCTCTCTTTCTCGTCATTTTGTCGAATACGTTTTTTTTTTTTTACGCGTCCACAAATCTCAGTACTTTTGTTTGTCAAACATCTCGAGAAAGAAGCACCGAGCTTACAGCATTCTGAATGTAAGTGGCTTAAATGTTTCTAGTTTCACGTCGACGTGTCGCACGGCGTCTTTTACGGTCTCTAAATATTCGCGACTGAATATTTATGAAGTAGCGGATGGGACGAAACGGCGGAGTAAAACATTCGACTGAGCTTCCACTCGGCTACGTATTAATTACTATCGACGAAAAACGGAGAGGCGTTCGGTGACATGGCCATTTGGCACGACTCGCATCCTGCCGTTGTTTGCCAACCGATAAAAACTGCGGCCCGGCTCAGTCATGCGCTGCAACAACATTATTGCATAAATCGCGATTAACCTTCGCTCTGCATGCGGCAATTTGTTGTTCGAGACGATGTATCGTGTGTGTATTTGTTTCTCGGGATTGCCGAATATTTTATATTTTGTAAATGAAATCACAATTTAATAATTGTGATTCTATATACAAACTTACAGTCTCATCGATATCAATTTCTGACAAATTATACTGACAAATTGAATGTAAAAAGTTAATTGATAAAAAAAAACATTTATAAGTAATAAAAAACATATCGAAGATTCTGTAAATTGCATTACACCCCAAGCTGGGAAGAGCGGCGACAATTCGGTGCAATATTTCGGCAAGATAAAAAAGAATATAATATTTCGCTATTTTAATAATGTTTAATTTAAATCCAACTAATCGCCGAGGAATTACACTTGTTGCTGATATAACAATCTCCACGATTGCAATTGAATCCTTCCATTATGTATATTGCTTCACTTTGCGGCTCGCGTCCTTGCGAGACGGACATGTGAACGAGACGGCAATTCATTTTCGAGAGTAGTATTGATTCTCCGTTCGTTACAGAAAACACACTGGATCAATTATTTCTATCTTATTTGTCAATAATTAATAGAGTCGATTGCGATATTAGACTAAGCTGTTAGGATAAGCGCACGAGCGCGACACAATTAAATCGGATTTAAATATATATTATTTAACAAATTTATATAACATTTTTCTATATATATTATATAACAACATTATATATATTATATATATATTATATATATATTATATATCTTATATATATATTATATATCTTAGTTAAATATATTTATATATATTATTTATATATATTTACATATCTTATATATATTATATATAACAGTTTACTCTTTTCTGTAACTATTCGACTGTATTTCCGAATTAGAAATGCAAAATCAGTCGCTTATTAAGCAACAAGTTACAAATGATGGAAAGACGGGGGGATTTGACGTTTCTCTCGTCTTTGAAAATATCTCCAAAACGAGCATTTACCTTCTTGTCGTCAAGCCGAAGCGATTCCAACGGAATTGACATTTATAATTTTATTTTTTGCACGATTTCTGTCGTGCCGGCGCCGCTTTGTCGATCGATAGCTATAGAAAACGGCTTTATAGCTAAAGAAAAAAGGAAAGAGTCGTAAAGCCGGGAGCGAGAGCACTGGAGGCAGCTGATAAAATTGACAGACGCTACTTCGCACGCGCTCACTTTCCATATTATTCGATTCTCCGAACACATAAAATCGCACGATTTTCTCAGCGCAAACTTTTTTCTTCCAATCATTTCTCTCTTGTCTGGTGTGTATCACCGGTTGTATGACGAGTCGCAGAACTTTATCTGCATGATCGAATATTATTTGCAGCTTTTTTTGTGCACATATTAAACGAGCGTGTGAAAGTTTTGATGGATTTTGTGATAGCACAATGAATCAAGTAATTTTATTACAAACAATTTGTTCATTCTATCAAGTAATCATCATTTCTTTTACTGTTTTAGAATAAATAAATCTGTTTCAATAAAATTACTCGGCCTATCTCTCTTTCACAAAATTTATCAAAATGTTTGCACTTTTTATTTAATATATATGTATATATATATACATATATTTATACAATTTTTTTATCATTAAATGCGTTAGTCATCAAGCAAAAATTACTTATAAAAAAGCTTTTTTTCTATATTCGATGGCTTCAGTTAGTACAGTTTTGAGATTGTTAGAGAAAAAAAATAGAGCACGTATCGGATACTCTTGAAAAGATCTGGAGCACTCTTTCCGTAGGTTTTTGAGGAACAAATTCAACATCGATCGAGAATACACTCTTCCCGCGTTGTGCAAATTCAGCATCGAGATTTTTCTAGACCGACATGAGTGAATCTATGGCATTCGAGAGAATTGTGTTACGCGAGCATTCAATTAGAGAAAAATGATTTTGCTTTAAGTAATTTAGATGTTTCTCTCTCTCTCTCTCTCTCTCTCTCTCTCTCTCTCTTTTTTCCTCACTCATTCTGTAAATTAATAAGATTAATAATATCAAAAGTTTTCTCGATGAAATATAAGAGAGTAACTTTGCCGTTTCGCACAGCTGTTCGATATTCTAAAAACTATCAATTAAGACAAAGTCTTTCCTCTCTTACTTAAAGTAAACGTATATAACATGAAACAAGACATACCTATTAATAATGCATAAGATATTACCGAAGTTTCAACGTTAATTAGATTTGTCTTACAGTAAAGTGCTTATTACGTCAGAATTAGGACACGTATAGAGCGTTTCTGTAAGAAACGTTCATCAAGGAAATAATATATCGGTCGAGTTTTCTCTCTTTTTTTTCTCTCTTTCTCTCTTCGAATCGGATGCGATTTTACGAGCGCAGCGATTTCGCTATCGGCGCTATTGCGTGTAACGTGCAGTTGGCGCATTACGAGGACAACGGCAAGAGATCCTTGTCGTGAATTATTGCATTATCGTGTGCCTTGATTGCACACACACATTCTCTCTCTCTCTCTCTCTCTCTCTCTCTCTCTCTATCGTACGCGCGAGAAGAGGCAGCAGGTATAGAGGGTGTCTGTCGCAAAAGTCTCGGCTAATGCACTTAATTGAAGCCGGAGCCGCCACGTTATGCACCTCCGTCCGCCATTAACGAGCTCTTTCATGCAATCCCTCTGAGCCATCGCCCTATCTACCTACCTCTAGTGTGCGCCTGCACACGTGAATAATTCTGTCGAAAATTTCTGCACACTCTATGCAGTTTTGGTGACTGGTGAGAACCTTGCGCATCTTGAGAAAAGAACTTTGAGCATCTCTCTAAAATAAAGAGAATAAAGAAAGAGAGAAAGAGAGAGAGAGAGAGAGAGAGAGAGATTTGTTATTTTCATACATTAAATTTTCATCATTAAATTATATATCTATTCATATATAGTGTCTCGTTTATTTGGAAATTTTAATTGTCATATTGGATTTACATCAAGTTAGACACATGTTGTTACTTCTTTCGGCGAGCTTGTCGTGTCATTAAACACATTTAAACGAATAATTAGAGTATTGACAAAATGTGATTTTCACACCCACATATAATTAACGACCCGTTATATAATTTCTCTTTATTATAATTACAATATATATATATAGCTAAAACGTGATTAATATTAAAACATTGTGGGATTCCAGAGTGCATTTATTTGGTTCACGATGAAACGGGATGGGACACAAAATCCAATTTGTCCTGTTTTCGAAAATAGAATCGATCTGTAAATGAATGTTTTTCGCGTTTGTAGAAGTCACGGTATGGAGTCACAGGAGTCTCTATTTGTGACGGATGTCACGCGAATAACTCCGATTGGACTTGAAACGCGTGTAGTCAACCACTCACACCCTTTTCAATTTCTCTGTCATTTTCAGGTTGGCAGCAGCGCAAGAGGCGGCACAAAGGGAAACTGGATACGCGAGTCAGTACTACGGGAGAAGGTCGAGGTTGGCCGGACTGAGGGGTGGTCTCGGTGACTGGACTAGCTTCGGAGGGGAGGTAAGACGGCAATCGCCGGCTGTTACCGCCTTTGTCTTTCTGTTATCTTTCACATCAAACGTCGCGGTCGTTAACCTAGATCTTCCGACCGGACCGAGATGATTCCGAACTACCCGAGAATCGATCGCCCCACCGTCGTCGCAGCTGTGCAATTCCTTTCTTTTCTTCCAGCAATGTTTTGTGTTGCTCTTTTATACCAAAAATTGTTTGGCGAACGATTTAGTTTTCTGTTCACCGAAAATCTCAAAAGAAAAAAGAGTTGCGTTACATATAAAATCTGATTAAAATTTGAAAAATAGCATAGAATCATTCTTTAAATCTTCTTTCAAACAGTTCACGTAATATTCTTTTTTGAGACGCACAGTGATGTATCGCTACAAAGAACCTAACAACTCGCGAACACAGATAGAATTTAGATCTCCCCCCTCTGGGAAAGAAGCCAACTCTGCTGTTGGAAACGTGTGTTCTCGAGATAATGACGTCCTCTCAGCGGAGATTATCGGCCTTTTCAGGTACCTGGTCTGGTGGATATGGCGCCAGGCCGGGATCAGGGCGGAGGGACGGGTGGCGGTGGGGGAGGCGGCAGGGGCACCACGTCGTTGTTCATCCTATCGGAGGATAACATCATACGAAGGTACACGCGTTTTATCATCGAGTGGCCGCCCTTCGAGTACGCCGTCCTGCTCACCATCATCGCCAATTGCGTGGTCCTCGCCCTCGAGGAGCATCTGCCGAAAGAGGACAAGACCCCACTCGCACAGAATCTCGAGGTCACGGAGATCTACTTCCTCGGGATCTTCTGCGCCGAGGCGAGCCTCAAGATCCTCGCTCTCGGCTTCGTCCTCCACCAAGGCTCCTACCTGCGCAACATCTGGAACATCATGGACTTCTTCGTTGTGGTGACCGGGTGAGAAATCTGAGATGCTTTTCAACGCGACTCGTCCTCTCTTCTCTCCCTTTATTCATATCTTTCTCTTTACCCCCCGCGCGATTTCCCACACAGTGTGATCTTCTCTTCATATATTTCATCTCTTAAGCTCATTAAATTCTTTTACCCGATTATCTTTCAAAGATCTCCCGTAAGTGAAACTAACTATGAATTCGTCATTATCGCGAATGTTACATAATGAAATTTCTTTTAATAGTACAACATATACATAACACATTATCAAATATAATAAATGAAATTTGTTTACATTTAATTATGTACATTTATATTTCTCGCATAAATAGGACAGATAATTAATATTGATCACTCAAGAGAGACAAACATCGTTCCATCCATTAATTAATTTGCGAGCGAAGCGAGCGACAAGATAAACCTCTTTCCCTAATTACATCCTTATGAGGAAACAAGATATCGGAGGAACCAGTCTCACTCTAACATTGCCGGACGAATCGCCGCAGTAATAAAAAACATTTTGTCACACCTGTAAAATAAAACCAAAAATACTCATTTAAACATCATTTGTGACGTAGTTTTACTCTTTCTGACAAGTTCGCATACTCTTTTTTCGAAAATTCTTGCACAATGGCAATTGGTGGTCAACGAACTGGTTTCTCCAGCCGTAGATTTTAAGGAAACATGCACACACCGATCGCCATGGCGGTTGGTCAGATAGATTTTAGAGTGATCCTTGAATTAGGTCGATGACCGTGTTCGCCGAAACAAACGTGGACGTCGACCTGCGTATGCTACGTTCCTTCAGGGTCCTCAGACCGCTAAAGCTGGTTTCAAAAATTCCAAGTGAGTCAGTCAGAGTTCTGCGAAAGAACTAACAAACAGCAGCGACTAACAGAACACACTCGAAAGAATAAGTCATGCCAGTAAAAGTCGAGCTAACAGTCGAGCAGCGCAAACGCGACTCGCCTATTCCCTTTTCGACTCTTAATTTTTTTTTTTTTTTTTTTTTTTATCCCTTCAACGTTGTGTTTCCCGGCAACTTATGTGCGTTTTCATAGTAACATAGTTTTAATGTCTCCAACGTGCGCCGAAACTTAGCTCGACCTTCCAGTTTCGGCTCTCCGCTGCTATTTAGTTATATGGTGCGACGTTCTAGTTCTGGCAAGCGAGAGAAGCATCGACTTGGATTTGTCTTTATATATATTACATTAATATATATATATATATATACATACATACATACATACATACATATATTTATATAGTTCCCGTCCTTCTAGTCTCCTGCGTTAGTCTTCTAATTGCGTAATACACGTCGTATACGTTTTTTACTCAGTTTCGCTTAGAGGCTATGGGTGTCTTAGATCAATTGAAACGAAGTTTAGAATTTGCGATGGGTAAAGCTAGTTTCGCAGTTTTGTGACGATCGATATTCTTATTATGGGTAATAAATTATATGTTACATAGTGTTACATATGACTATTCTGTGTCTACACGTTGTTTTATATATGAATATATATTTCATATTATAGATACGTATGTATATACATAATGTGCTACTTTCTAAATAGAGAATTTGCGTAAACTAGTGATTAGACGTCTCCAATGTATTTGAATTGTTTTTTTAGACAAACGAATATTTACACTCTCTTACTTTATAGAAAATACAATCACACATACATATACAAAAAAAAATATATAAATATTTCCCTCATACAAAGAAAGAGATTCTTGTTTGTTGTTAACATAAATTCTCTATAATTTCTTGTAAAAAAAATAAAATTTGACTGATTGTATAATAATCTTATCTCTGTTTGAAATTTTCGTAATATTGTGACAGAAAATATTATTTTATATCATACAGTTTTAGCAATAATTATTATGCTAAATATGATGAATATATATACTTGTGGTTACTTTTTCTTACGACAGATTATAGAATAGACAAAGCAATATATTATATGTTTAATACATAATTTTTATATTCTTAGTTTAGACAATCCTGTATGTGTAGGAAAATATACGTAGCGCTTTTGGATATTTTTACATGTATAATTGTTGTACTAATTTTGAACTATAACGTTAACTACTTACTTGTGTCGCCAATTGTGGTAAAACGAAAGAGTCGTTCCGAGTGTTTCCATTTCGGAAATGACAATTAGGACCAATTACGTCTCCGATTACGCAGAGGATGCGCACTCATGAGAGCGCAGGTAGACAGGAAAAGAAAAAAAAAACACACACACGCACACAGTTATGATGACCCGCTGAGCAGTGCCTATATTTAGCGGTTAGCTATCTTTAGCTGCAGTCGCTAAATAATAGAGTCGACTATACATTGTTAAATGGATACGTGTCCTAGAGCAGATAACGCTTGCTCAACAGCAAGCTCTCCCGTTGGAAAACTCGTACTTTCTAGACATTCAGGACAGACCGAATCGTTACTTCACGGATGTCCATATAAATCCCCAAGCTTTGACCAAGATCCTCATTACTAGGATTTGCTTTTGTTCGCTTCCATAGGAGTTTTCACGTGTGTTAGTCGATATTATTGATAGTTTTCATCGTTAGCGTCATTGACAGATAACTATAACATGACATTTACTCTAACGATAGACTTGACGTTTACTATAACGATAGATATAAGATTATATGGGAGAATTATCTTTCCCATTTGTGATTTTTTTTTTTTTTTTTCATTTTTCCTAACACTCTGTTTAAATTTAAGTTTAGAAGTTTATACACTAATAAACGTTTGTTAAATCACGAGAAAGTAAAATTCAGAAAATACGAAGTTTCTTAAGTTCCTCTCTTCGACATGATGAAAAAAGTCCACTATATATCCGTTTTATATCTCATCTCCGGACTGAGAAAACTATTTTCGAAGAGTCGTTACTATCGGCAAGAGTCAGAAATAAGTAAGAGACGGTCAATGACCATTTCAGCTAAACTGATATCTTTGAGAAACTACATTTACATGCGATTATAGCTGCTATCGCTAGCTCGTCCCAACGTTTCACATTCTCCTAGACCTAGATATATCTATATATACAGTATTTTACATAGTATAGAGAATACGTACACATATATAGACACATGTGCCCATCTATACATTGATCCTCTCCCGCAGCGATCTCTTCAGTAGATTGTTAGTCCAACATGTCAGATCATTCGATTTCGAAAATACATGTTATTATTAAAGTTAATATAAAAAAAAAAAAAATAAAAGAAAAAACACCACGATCTTTTCTTTTTCACAAAAAATATGTAAAAATTAAGAGAGACATTGAAGTAAAATGTTGATGTTTATGTTACACATGTTTGTGAATATATATATTTTTTTTAAATCTAAATAACAAAAATTAAATTGAAAATTGTTTCACACTGTCTCTCTTCTAACTTGTCGGAATTCTGTTTTGTCTTTTCTATTACATTTGAAAAGTCCATTTGATTAGTCCCGATTAGCACCATCTTCTCGGGCTAGAGCAACGCTAGTTTAACCACCTAGTGGCCGTAGTTCTAAGATAATTAGCGTGAGTATTAGTGTAATAGAGTAGAAAGTAGTAAAGTGTGGCGGGGTGTGTGTGTTTTTGGAGCAGGATCATCACGGCGTTCTCGGCGGGCATACACCTGGAGATGGATCTGCGTACGTTGCGTGCGATACGCGTGTTGCGACCGCTCAAACTTGTCTCCGGCATACCGAGTGAGTAGCGCATCAATACAGATTGGAAAAGGACGCCGAGTGTCGATCGAGTTTTTTTTTTCGAACTCGGGGCTACTCGGCTCTCGCAAGAGAAAATCCAAAAGAAAGAAAAAAAAAACAAAATCTCGCGTCGCCGGGAAAGTGTCATCCTGTTGTCACGAATTCCCGCGAAAAAAATCTCCCGAGATATAGCGCCTTTAAATTAAACGCTCACACTCGCATCTTGAAATCGTCTCTGTAACATTAGAATTACTTAATGCTTATTCTGAATTTGCTAATTGTATTGAACAATTAACACGCCGGTTGATTTTTTAGATAGATGTTGTTCTTAGCGCTAAAAAGGTGTGAGTTTGAGCGAAAGGTGTTTTTAATTTACTGCATATACACACATTTAGCGCTGAATGTTCCGTTCCCCTTGTATTTGTATTCTACTGTTGTGCACGTAATTATACGTTTGTGAATAACAAAAGCATATTACCTAATGAAAGCAAACGTTTGATATGCGAGAGAGATAAGAATATTTAGACGATCACATTTGGCGCTAAAACACGCGATTAAAAATTCAGTTCTTGTTGCTCGGGAAATTTATTGCTTACTCGAGCAGAATTGTGCGAACACTTGTGTCTGAGATTGGGACGCCTCAAGGATCGCGCACACGCGATCTGCCGTAGAGAATAAGTATTTCCTCAAATAGTGGCTTCAATAAAGAGCGAATTAATGAACACGAAGTCAAGCATATAGATCAGAATATAGTCTCATATCTTTTATTGCAGATATATACGTTTATCGCAGATATATACGTTTTTTATCTATTACCCGTAGAATGCTTTCCGCTAAGTTAGATCGATTGTTTGTTTTATCATTACGTAGTATTGTCCAATTAGATATTATTATATTAAGAGCTCGATGTTGTGTTTAGATGCGGCAAAGGTGTTCCAGTTCTCAGATGCTCAGCGAAATTTCGAGAACTGAATAGATCAGATGTGTATTTTTTTTCTAAAACTGTTTCCGAATTGCACACACATAGTATATATTTTGAGTCGAGTGTCACAGTAACCAAATCTTATTTTTGAAAATAAGTATATGATAATTTTGCTTCGCTATTTTTTTAAATTTATTTATCACACAATTGCACATTCAAAAGATGATTGTTCCAATCGCTTAATGCTAATGTGGTTGTCTTAGCGAATAATTACATAGATTCACGTGAATCTTGGCGTGAAATTTCTCGAGCAACATGTAAAATAATAACAATAACAATAACAATAACAATAATAATAATAATAATACACAAAGAACGGAAGTTATATTAATCTCGTTGAGAGATTGTAAGACCTAATTTACTCCTCTGCGATGTTTTGCAAAACAGGTCTTCAGGTGGTGCTCAAGTCTATCATCAAGGCGATGGCACCGCTCCTGCAGATCGGCTTGCTGGTACTCTTCGCTATCGTGATATTCGCCATCATCGGCCTCGAGTTTTATTCGGGAACCCTGCATAAAACGTGCTACAGTATAGAAAACATCAGTGAGTAGATCGAAGACTGCGACGCAGTGTTTCGCAAAAAAACAGTTTTGCGTATTTTAGCGAGTAAAGGATAAAAAAGAATCGCACAACTAAAATTCGAGAAATTGTATTCTGTGCGGGGGCACGAGTCTCGAGTGCCCCTGGCGTGTCAATGTGTTCGTAATGGTTTACGACGTTCGAATGTTGCAGATGTAATCATACAGGAAGGCGAGCAACCGAGCCCGTGTTACACCCTGGACGACGCGAAAGACGACGCTCCGCTCGGGGCCCACGTGTGCAACGCGAGCGAATCTATGTGCTTGGAGCGCTGGGTGGGACCAAACTCGGGCATCACCAGCTTCGACAACATCGGATTCGCCATGCTCACTGTCTTCCAGTGTATCACTATGGAGGGCTGGACTGCCATATTGTACTGGGTAAAGCAAGAAATATTCCTCAGTGTTAAAAGTTCTTTCTCTTGTTCTCCCCTTTCATGTTTTTTTTTTTTCTACATTGCCCTATCTCTCTTTCTCGCTCTCGTTCTCTCTGTTCAAAGTTTCGTTTTCAATATTTGTTTTTTTTTTTTTACCGTGCCGTTTGTGCAAGTATCCTCGATGTTGTCACTCAGAAAGAAGGATCGACAGCAAAAATTTTCAAATTTTGTGTGTATATATCACGTAGAACACTCTTATATAATCAATGTTTATATCAGTTATTATTATCTCTCCCACACACCTTCGCTGACGCTTCGCGATTTGAGTGTCGCATTTTTGTACAAAATAAACTTCTCTCTTTCTCCCTGTTGATTTATCATTTTCTCTTTTAAAACGAAAAGATGTTATCGAGTTATCAAAAAAAAAACCTTAGTATAAACATTTCTAAATCTTTCTATTTGCTTTTAAATGTCTATGTTCCTTTTGCAATCAGTTATTGATCAATTTCTATCTCGATCGTTGTTACCCTGTGTGTTCGCCTGTTCTCTATATTCGGCTTCCATCGAATTTTTGTCGGCTTTCGGGTTCAAGAATGCCTTGCGAACAAAAGCTAACACTGATGTATATGTTCACCTTGCTCAGTATGACATTGTCAGTACCAGCCCTCTGTTTTCTCGATGTTTCAATATTGATGTTAAATGTTAAACCTTTCATTGTGCTTAACCTTTTCGTGACCGAATTGCTATTGTTCGTTTTTTTTTTTTTTTTTTTTTTTTTAACCTTGAAACGCGTGTATTATAAATGTGAAATCACATGTGCTGAATGTGTCACGAAAGAGTTAACGTGTTGCCTGCGGTGGATTACGGAAGATTTCAAGATTATTATCTCATCGTTATATACGCAACTTGAAACCTTCCGACATCTAACTTCTTCATTGGTTGTAACAAAATCACATGAACTGTTTAGTAATATATATACCCCGTAAAAATTTCTACTTTCTCAATGTTTGTTTGTAAATGGGTAATCCGGTGTAAAATGTCAGTTGGGGAAAAATATCACGTTTCGAAATTACCGGGAAATTCTCCGGGGAATTAGTTCTCAAAAGTTTTAAAATTGAAATTGTTTTAATTAAAAAAAAAAAAAACTCGCGTATTAGAGACAAAGCAACTTCGCAGTTGGTCGTCGGGATAATGTGCAATGGGTAAAAGAGTATGTAACTATTAATGCAAAGCGAAAAGCTCGAAAAATGGCATATTTCTCTGATTTTTATTTTTTTTTCCCCCGGATTACCTCAGCTCAATGTGCTCCAAAGTTGCATAAAGCTGATATTATATTGTTTCCGTGTAAATGCGGTCGGCGAATTTTCAATCTATTTTCAGATTGAATTTCCTCGCGATGTCGGGGCAAAATTTGTCTTTGTGGCGAGAAATGAAAATTATCGAATAACGATAAACAAATATGAACACTCGCACTCGAACGACCACATTTAACATGTCGCGTACGGTGCAGCGAGAAACACCGTTTCGACGTCTGTGTCGCATAACACATGTTTTTTTTTTTTTTTTGTCGTTAATTAATATATCTTCAGCTGTGTAACCGGCGCATATATGTTGTACAACACACGCGGCATTGCTTGCCGCATATTGATTCTGGTCGAATTTACAGACAAACGACGCTCTTGGCAGCACGTATAACTGGATTTACTTTATACCATTGATCGTCCTTGGATCATTCTTCATGCTGAACTTAGTTCTTGGTGTCTTGAGCGGGTGAGTATGTTCGTCCCTTAAAAAAAAAAAAGACAAACAAGTTTCTCCCTCCGTCCACGTTCAGCGATAATTCACGAAAGCGGCAATATGAAAAGCGAAAAACTCGTGAAAGGTCTGTTCAGCATTTGAGCATTGCTTTCTTTCCTTCGTCAGGGAGTTTTCGAACGAAAGAACGCGCGTCGAACGGCGAGCGGCTTATCGGAAAGCGAAAAACAAGCGACTCTTCACCACTGCGTTCAGTTCCTACTTAAAGTGGATCACTCAAGCAGGTCTTTGATTAAGACATCTTGCCTGACATATCGCAAGAAGTTGTATGTTTTTTTTTGTTGTTTTTTTTTTTTAATAGCGTGTCGCTGCAATTGTAACACAAGCTAGATTGAAGAAATTTGCCAGAAGTATTTCCACAAAAAACCGATTTACTCGCAATGTTTTTTTTTTAAACAAACATGATTAATGTAAACGCACCAGTATCGCTAGAGATTATTTAACGCTACAGCCAGGAAATCCCTCTCCGAACGTAGCCCCTTATATAAAAGTTCATTCACACTTTCGAATAAGCCATATCACCTGTATCACGCTTGTAGAGAGTTTGCAAAGGAGAGAGAAAAGGTGGAGAACCGGCAGACCTTCCTGAAGTTGCGAAGACAGCAGCAGCTTGAGCGCGAGCTGAATTGTTACCTGAATTGGATCTGCAAAGCAGGTTAGATCAGTCACCCTAAAAGGATTGACAGAAATTCCTTTCCTGACAAAAAATGGAGAAACTTTTATGTAAAAAAAAAAATGAAGAAATTAGTTCAAAAATTAAAATACTAGATTTTCCTTGAAAAAAAAAAAAATAACACAAAGTCTAGTCAGCCTATTTTTTAATTACTTTATTTTGTAACAAACTGCTTGGCAAAAGTTATACAGCTTATTGCGTATAAGCTAGATTACGTTATTTTCGCTGCTGATTATATTATTGACGTGTAACGTTTGTTGTTTTTTTTAGAGGAGGTTATACTCGCCGAAGAGAGGACCACAGAAGAGGAGAAAGAGCACATTATGGAAGGTTCATATAATATGCGTATATCTCACCACAAATTATTCACTTCTCTTTCCAACATAAAATACAAAACAAACAAAATCTTGCAACTTTCAACAATTCGAATTGTATTCAGATTTGCGATAAAGAATTAATTAGCGCCGTTGTTTATGTGTAAAAAGTACGTAATCAAATTTGTAATATGTATTTGTGTTTTTCGCAGTAAGAAGAAGAGCAGCAGCGAAAAAGAAAAAGCTGAAGAATCTCGGCAAGAGCAAAAGCACTGACACGGAAGAGGAAGAGGGCGATGACGACGGAGACGATGGTGAGTTGTATTTGACCTACTCGGTTCTCATATTGCCGAGTACTCTTTTTCTTGTTCACATCTTTTTACATCTGTTGATTATTTTTCTTCGAGAGTGTTCGAACAAACTCGTTGTGAAATCGAGACCAGGTTCGAGTAGTAAGGAATTTTACAATTTACTCAGTAGTCAGAGAACGTGTGTGATGTAGGCCAACGATTTTCTCAATTTTACAACATAAACATTACACAACACAGTTTATGTAATGTTACAATATATCGACAGAATATTGTTTATTAAATTACGTGATAACTTGCACACATGAACAACTTTTTGCAAATTTATAAATTTAGCTAAAGAATATAATACATGAAATTTTCTTGCGTGTAACGTGAGTTAAAGTTACGTATATATAAACGTTTTGAAACTGCGCGTAGTCGCGTATTGCGAAGGAAATCGTTGGCAAAATTTTGGCCCGCCTTATTCTTTTGTTCTAAAAATTTTTCTCACTATTTATTGGCACGTTAGCGTTATATATATATATATATATATGGTCATCGGTATATATCGTTGACACTTTGTGGGTTTATGTCTGACTTGACTTTTGTATCGAGAGAAGAAAAAAAAAGAAATGTCGAGAAATTCCCTCCCCTTCATTTTTGCCGATGAATATTCTAAACACACGCTATCAGATGCTCCTCTTGTTTCAGTGCCTAAGAAAAAACTCAAAGGTAACTACAACCGTGATTGCCACTACTTTTGCGCAAAGAGCAACGTAAAAACAGGCTGTATTCGTAATCTTACACTAAATGTTTTATTTTTGTATTTTTGTTTGAAAAGGACGTTGTTTTTTTTTTTTTTTTTTTTGGTAATACGCACATATAAGTGTAATATCGTGCGTATCGTGCATTTTCATGATTAGATGCGGACTATCGCTTGGTATAAACAAATTATTTGACGCCTATATATTCGCGTATACAGATTGTCAGTAGTCACGCACTTTGTCGCATCGGACGTGTAAAGAAACAAATAATTTCCGCATTGAAACGTAGTTCTAATATGATAGAATGAAAGAGCTAGAGCTTTATATATTTCTCGCTATTTTTGAAACATATTTGCGAAGAAAACTTACTTAAAATATTTGTGAACAGTCAACAATCACATTTCGATACGACCCTTAAGACATACAAACAAAAATATTTAAATATCTTTATCGAGCAGAACTCTTCAGCAACAATAATTTTATCTTGAGAATTAAGACGCTATTATACAACATCTACATAATTTTACACGCTTTGCTATGTACAAAATCATGGATTTAACAATGGAGAAACGTACTTTATATACTCGAATGATATATTGCGAAAAGACAGATAACTGTATTGCATTCTAATTACATAATTACTCGGACTGCTACTGCATTTATGGTTGACACAAATCACTCGGGCGGGTTACACAGACATTGCGCGCGAGAGACAGATCGAATAACTCAAAAGCTAATTTTGTTTCCTAGATTATGCTTCTATTGGCTGATGTGGCGATATATGAATACTATAATTTCGTTGAAGCCGGAAACATTTGTATGCGCAATTATAAAATGTATATGTAAAAGAAAACACAAATACGTAAAATTCATGCAACTTGTTGTCGAAACATTTTGGAGAAGAAAATAAACATTTTTTTTAACTATTCAACATTACAGAAAAATTTTGTTACTGGTGTGGTCAAGTCAATGTTAAACAATGCTTTTATTATTCAAGGTAAATATTATTTTGGTCATGCCAGTAATAAATTTTTGTAAGAATACTTCTGTTTAAAATAATTTATATTAAGAGCGCTTACATAAAACAATAATTTTGTTTACCGTGAAATAAAATTGAATTTCGAATGATCAATGACGACGCGTATCGTTAAATATAAAAATAATTAAATATAAAAGTTTCCGGCAAAAATATTTTTTACATTATTTAGGTACATCGTGTGTGTGTGTGTGAAGTATTGATTAATGTTTTTATTACTTTTTATACGACTATAATATTAGCTAGCTGAAACAAACTGACAGAACAGTAGAGTACTTAGTGTCGAATATGTAAGGAATCGAGTAGTATATTATAAATCCCTGTCCCATAGAATTTGATAGATGAGGCTAATCCCGGCCTGTCAACGTGATCACACATCTAGCAACTAGGTAGCCACAAATGCATCGCCATTTATTAGAATCGCTTGATTGGTAGAGTAATTAGTATAGAATTTTATATCTACATCTCTATATATAGATTTATTTTTGAATAGAAAAACGAAAATGATTTTTTAACTCTTCCAGTCGATGTACTATTATATAGAATAGATACGTAATGTAATTAATAATATTATGACAGAAATTATTTAAGTTTCAAATGTAATACATTTGTGATGTGTATTTAATAGAAAATCTAAAAAAATATTGTTAGTCAAAATCAGAGACATCGAAAGATTTCGAGTCACAATTAAAGTTTTATAACTTTTTATTAACTTTGAGTTGCAGTACACGTTGTACATTCTTGAGTCCTTGAGTTTATAATCGCGGAAATAGTTTAGCAAATAATACGAAAAGATAAGACGTATGAGTCTCTTAGTGAAACAGGTCAGCTGAAATAATAATTTTGTTTATTTATAATAGATAAAAAGTACGATGAAAGAAAGACAGAGAGAAAGAGAGAGAGAGAGAGAGAGAGAAAAAGAGAGAGATGTCATCTGCAAGTAAAAATCGACTGGCCCGTGTCTGTGAAATGTATACGTTCCAGATGTGCTCGATGTCTCATGCTGAAGACGGTTCTTCTATTTTATAGGATTCTCGAGAGCCTCCGTCTTCAAGTCAAAAGTGAAGAAGCAAGGCACGTGCTTGCAATTCTGGCGGGCCGAGAAGAGGTTCAGGTTTTGGATACGCAACGCCGTCAAGTCGCAACAGTTCTACTGGTTTGTCATCGTTCTTGTATTCTTCAACACCTTTTGCGTGGCCGTCGAGCATTACGGTCAACCGCAGTGGCTCACCGACTTCCTCTGTAGGTGTTTTCCCACTTTTGTGAAATCATGCATTTCTTCGCCAATCCAATGTTTCATATTGTAAATTAACGAATATATTTTCTTACTTGTCGCAGACTACGCAGAATATGTGTTCCTAGCTCTCTTCATGATGGAGATGTTTATAAAGGTCTACGCGCTCGGTCCTCGCACATATTTCGAATCGAGCTTCAATCGCTTCGACTGCATGGTCATCTTGGGCTCGATCTTCGAGGTGATCTGGTCCGCGGTGAAGCCCGGCTCTTCTTTCGGTCTCTCCGTCCTACGTGCCCTTAGACTCCTGAGAATTTTTAAAGTCACCAAATACTGGAAGAGCCTGAGGAATCTCGTGATATCGCTGCTCAGCTCGATGCGCAGCATCATCTCCCTTCTCTTCCTGCTCTTCCTCTTCATTCTCATATTTGCGCTGCTCGGTATGCAGCTGTTCGGCGGCCAGTTCAATTTCGAGAGTGGCACGCCGCCCACCAACTTCAACACGTTTCCCATCGCACTACTCACTGTCTTCCAAGTGAGTAAAACTGATCGTTTTTACGCAAGTCTACGCTATTTTTTTTTTCGATTAATAAAAACTGTAAATTACATTGTGTGTGATTTAATAATCGTTCTGGTTTTCTTAGAAAGACCTACTTGGTGAGAGAAGACTCATTTTGTGGTCTCGCCAGCTTAGAAAGCTATTATTAATTTAGTGTTTAGAAATCTAATTAAAACTAAGTTGCTCACGCTTGTGTCAATCAATTTGCACATTCATTCTTATAGGTAAAATATTTAACTAACTTGATAACTGATGATGTGATAGATCCTGACTGGAGAAGACTGGAACGAAGTGATGTACCAAGGTATCGAATCGCAGGGCATGGCCCACTCGCTCTACTTCATCGTGCTGGTGCTGTTCGGCAACTACACCTTGCTGAACGTCTTCTTGGCTATCGCTGTCGATAATCTTGCGAACGCGCAAGAACTTAGCGCCGCCGAGGAGGAGCAGAAGGAGGAAGACAAAGAGAAGCAGTTACAAGAGCTCGAGAAAGAGATTGAGTCGCTGCAGAAGCCCGGGGACGGTAGCGCACCGAAGGTGGAAATCTGCCCTCCAAGTCCAAGCCAGAATTTGTGAGTTTTCCTTCCTCTTTGTTACGTATTCTCGATTGGTTTTTTATTTTTTATACATACGAGTTCTACAGAATAAACAGAGTTTGAGAATAAAAAAGATCAAAATAAATAATTATTTATTATTCAAGTAAAATAAAAATAAATATTAATTAATATTTAAAATATTTAGAAATATTTTGAATAATAATAATATATTTATTTTAGATTAATATTAATAACATGTAGTAATTATTAACTAAAATATATATTAATGTATACATATATTATTACTGTATTATTAGTTAATAATAATTATCTACACACTTTTTTTTTTATAATGTCATCGTTGTTTTTCAGAGACGGAAGAGGTGAAAATCAGGCGTCCGAAGAAAGGAGGCAGGATGAAGACGACGACACGGGACCAAAACCAATGCTGCCATACTCCTCCATGTTTATATTGTCCCCTACGAATCCGTAAGATCTGCTTTATAATATTGATTCGAAATAAACTCTGTTCTTCTAGACAAGAGAGTTCATTTGTAAATAATCTTCTGTTTGTAGCATAAGAAGAGCCGCCCACTGGGTCGTGAACCTTCGGTACTTCGACTTCTTCATAATGTTGGTGATATCGCTGTCGAGTATCGCGCTGGCCGCCGAGGATCCCGTCTGGGAGAACGCGCCGAGGAACAAGATCCTCAATTACTTCGACTACGCGTTCACCGGTGTTTTTACCGTCGAGATGGTGTTGAAAATTATCGATCTCGGCATCATACTGCATCCGGGCTCGTATCTGCGCGAGTTCTGGAACGTAATGGACGCGGTCGTAGTGATATGCGCCATGGTGTCGTTCGCCTTCGACATGACCGGTAGCTCGGCCGGCCAGAACCTTTCGACTATTAAATCGCTGCGAGTGCTACGAGTGCTCAGGCCGCTCAAGACGATAAAACGCGTGCCGAAACTCAAGGCGGTGTTCGACTGCGTGGTGAACAGTCTCAAGAACGTCATTAACATTCTCATAGTGTACATATTGTTTCAATTCATCTTCGCTGTGATCGCGGTGCAGCTGTTCAACGGTAAATTCTTCCACTGCACCGATGAGAGCAAGTATACGAAAGATGATTGCAAGTGAGTACATGTTCTTATTCGTCAGTAAGCGAAACACTATCATAGTAGTCAGAGCACATAATAGTAGTCAATACTAAGATGTTGATTTCGATGAGTAAATAAAACAAATGAGTAAAAAACAAGTAAGGTAAGTGTCTTAAGTATCACTGGACATATATTTAAAAAAATTAAGACAGTTAAAAAATTATTTGTTAAAGAATTACAACAAAATATTACAACAAAATATTTATATATATTAAATAATTTTTTTTTTTATTTTGTTTGATTCATACACATGTCCAGTCATTGAGATATTCATCTTTTAGCGTACACATTAAATAAAACATTATTTTTACTAACATTTCTCTTTTTATTTATGTCGTGTTGCACAAATAATACAAATAGAAACATAAAAAAGTAACTTCATTTTTTGTGGCAGCGGTTACTTCTTCGTTTACGAGGAGAATAACATGATACCGAAGCTCAAGCAACGGGTTTGGGACTCCCAGTCCTTTCACTACGATAACGTGATGGTGGCCATGCTGACGCTGTTCGCCGTACAGACCGGCGAAGGTTGGCCGCAGATCTTGCAGAACTCGATGGCGGCCACATACGAGGACCAGGGCCCCATCCAGAATTTTCGCATCGAGATGTCCATTTTCTACATCGTCTACTTCATCGTTTTTCCATTCTTCTTCGTCAACATCTTCGTGGCCTTGATCATTATTACGTTTCAGGAGCAAGGAGAGGCTGAACTTCAGGACGGTGAAATCGATAAGAATCAGGTGATATCTCGCGCGAATCGTTTTCTAATCGCGTGCAATAAAAAACGCGATATGAGAATCTTATTATTATTAAACATTTTTACATGGACACGTTAACAATCGTGCGTTTAAATTTCAGAAATCGTGTATAGACTTTACAATACAAGCTCGTCCGCTCGAGAGGTACATGCCGAAAGAGCGAAATAGCATAAAGTACAAAATCTGGAGGATAGTCGTATCCACGCCATTCGAATATTTTATCATGGTACTCATCGTTTTAAACACGTTACTGCTTATGATGAAGGTAAGTGTCACGATGATCTCTTCTTTTGCACATCAATATTTCTCTTTATTAATCAGATTAAAAATTTTTCTCCCCGATTCGTTTCGATAAAAAAAAAAAATAAATAAATAAAAACGCGATTAAAATCAGAGAAACAAAGAAAAAGAAAATAAAACGCGCGCTTTTTCTATAAACGAGCAATCGCAAGCAAACATTTTTCGTACAAATTTTGTGAAACTTGCTTGTGAAGTTAAACGGAAAATATAATTCAAACACGCGAGACTTTAAATCCAAGTTTTGCTCTCGATTGCTCTCATTTCGCGGTATTATTATTATGTAAAAGGGAGACATAAAACGCAAACTAAAAAACTAGTTTCTAGTATAATACATATAGGTAGTAAGACAATCTTTTATTCAAGATTCAAATAATATAAAATATATTTTTGCACATAAAAAGATTTTGTTGCACTTAGACGTAAAGTACCAAAAGGTTTTAATAAAACTAATTCGATAGCAAAAATATTCACACAGAGCATATGTTTCAAATGTTTTCTCAGCTAAGATACAATATCAATTTGTCCTGCGACACGTTTGTGATTTCTAACGTGTTTTCGATATTCGCGCGTGCTTTAATTTTGACGAGAGATTCCGTCACAGAGATAATTGGCAACTTTAACCAATCGACAAACAGTTTCGTCTCTCGTTAGTGTTAACGGAGATTACGCGAGATCATAAACCAGAATATGTATATCGTTTCCAAGAACCGTACGTAATGACTTATGTGTACCATATATATTTATATATCACGTTATATATATGTATATATATATATATATATACATATATATACATATATATATATATCTACGTACGAGAACATTGTTGTTCTTGCCTGCTGACCTTTTTTGATCGTATTCTCTGTATAACTGTATCACTTGTATTTTATCAATACGTGTACACAGCTATATCGAATTTTATCTTATTCCCGTTTGCCAAACCTTTTCCCGCAAAATTTCTTCCTTTTTGTTTAGCGACAATATTATCAGTTTTTTTTCTTGTTTCGCCACACTATGTTTCCTCAGTTCGGAAAATAATTCTTTTTTGTTTTAGATATTTGATATTATTTTAAACGATAACTGAGATTCTATGCATTCAGTCTGAAGTATTATTCCACGCGCGAGTTTATATCTTAATTAATATCTCACATTAATATATTTTCTGTAAAAATAATTGCACTTACAGAATATAAATATATATATAATAATTATTGTTTTTGACTTTTATGCATATAAAAAATAAAATAATTTAACAGACTTAAATTGTACTCTGGAAAAATATAAAAAAAAATGTAAATTAAAGTCAAAATCGTATATGATATTGATATCCAGGAAAGAAATACTGTAATATAACACATGTAGTTTATTACAATGAGATCTATAGTTTTTTAAAATAATTTTCTAACGTAAACACGCCCTTTGTTTTGTCTTGCATTTTTAAGAGTTTAATAAGAGATAGAAGAAAACATGATTTTTACAATTTTCCTCGTTCAGTTATTTTAATTTTATTTTAATTTTTATTTGTTTCTCTTATAAAAACTTCTAAAACTGGTTTCGCTGTGTGATCCCACCTGTTCCTCGTTCGATCAATTGCATGGCTGTCGCTGTGTCCTCGTTTTCTTAGTAGACATTCTTTGAGAACGTGCAAAAGGAAAACACGTTTTCGTATATCTCTCAGTGTGTGATTTCCACAACAACAACATAACACACTAACACAACGTGCGTTCGAGTTTTCCATTGCCTTGCTAATACCATGTTTTAACTGGTAGCAGGGTGAAAGCAGTTGCGTTGCACTTCAAACCCATCCGCTTGAAATGATTTTAGAAAAACAGGGTGCCGGAAAATCACGTTTTCTTGGCGTCTACAAGCCCTGCACGCGAATCCACTGTTATGAAACATCCTCTGCTCTCTTCAAGCTCGACATTTAATTTCTATATTGTCTCTATTCTGTTTATATTTTTTGAAATACTTATTAATAGTCGCACAACTTGATTTAAACAAGCTTCTGTTACGTTTAAATTAATATTTAAAGAAGTAAATATATTAAAAATTATTTTATAATTTTTTTAAAAATTAATCTGTGATATTCAAAACCAGTAAGAATACTAGTTACTTTTATAGCTGTTACTTTAAAAAAAAAAAATAATTTAAGACATAGCACAAAAAAAGCTGGTTTTTTGATCAATTTTCTTGATTCTCAAAAGTAGATATTTTTATATTTTTCCCACTTGAGACTATCCGTGCTAGAGAATATACACGAGTGCGAATCAAAGAAAGATAACTGGCTGGATCTGCGCACGCTTCAATGTTAAAACAATTGAATCCCGAACTCTCGACTTGGACTCCTTTCATCTGCTTTTCAATTCCTTTTGACTTGTTAAACAGTCAGACAGTTTGACAGTTTGAACGCACGAGATAGATATTTCTTTCTCCGTCTCTCTTTCGTACGTGATCACAGCCTGAAACCCGGAAACTCGCTGAATTAGAGACACGTACACGTACATATGCTGATTCAAATCGAAACACACAACGCCCGATTATATATTTGTGGTCGGACTTGTTTTGCCTGTAAAAAAAAAAAAAAAACACGGAATGTTCAGATCACTTGCACACGCACTGCACCGAAGTCTTGAGAAAGCACATCACTGAGAGTGACACCACGATATGTTCACGTTGCTCGGTACGATTGCACGAGCGAGAAGACAATGTTTTTTAAGAACATGTATATGTTTTACAACTTTTTTTTACTAAATTTTTTGTGATAAACAATTGAGAGAGAAAACAACGTAAAAAAAAAACTCAACGTTGGTTTCTATTTTGCATAAAAAAGTTGTGTGTTTGGAAAAAAGTATATTACACACAATTATATATGTAGAATAAATAATATTTATAATTAATTTGTGTGTAAAGAGAGTATGTTTAAAAAATAGTTTAAAAAAAAAATATTTTTAGTTTTAATTTATTTGAATGTCGCAAAATATATATTGTATGTATTTAAAATACAAAGTGCATAAAATGCTAACACAATGCGAAATTAATCGATTTAACGTTTATGGATTATCTTCTCGTTCGATAATAATTACTGACACAATGTGTATATACAGAGTGTTCACGCATTTCTTCTCACACACACGCGCAAAACTACGCGTCGCATGCTGACTGCTGCCGAAAACAGATCGATCGATATTAGAAGCGAAACAGCAATGACATTAGACATCCATTGAATGTGTGTGTGTTTTTACAGTGACAAGAAACACACTGCACGGGGGCGTCCGCACGTTTCATCTCTCTTCTTTTCCTTCCTTCCTTCCCTCTCCCCTCAAAAAAAAAAGTGATTACGAAGAGATCTGAGCACTTCGAAAATTGAAAGTTGTCATTCCTATGGCGATTCCTTTGTTAATTACAAAAACTGCACTTTTTTAATTCCTGAAATTTACTTATATTGAGTGTCTTGGTTCGATTGTTCTTTGCGTTTTCTTTTTTTTATCGTTTCTTTCTTTTTTTTTTGTCGTAGTCTTTTATTAGTTTTTCGTGACTAGTTTCTTTGAACACTGACACTGTATATGTCCTTGATCCAGACTTCGTGAGGGAATGACGGCAAAAAAAAAAAAAACAATTAAACATATTGATAATCAAAATACAATTTACTGTTGCACAGCAGTATCTCTCTCGTGTGAATGTAATAAAATTCTAAATAAGATTTGATCTCTGAGATTTATCAGATACTAGTAAACTTTTTCAAATACTGAGATGGTTTTTTTGAATGTAAGATAAATGTCTTAATAACCGAACATGTGTATCAATGGCCAAACATTTACTAAAGAAATAATTAAATAGATTATTACGTAAATATTAATCATAACAATTCTCAATGTTTTAAGTATTTTTTAAGACAGTTTTAATTATTAGTTTTTAACTTTTTACACGTAAAAAAATACTTTCTTACAATTGTATTTCTTTAATAAATATGCGGCTAGTGGTACTTGTCTTTGGAACATTTATCTTGTAAAAAATTTTCAGTTTTTAAGAGTATCCTTTCTTAACAATATTGACATTTCCTTGCGAAGTCCGTTGTTCTCAAAAAACCTTCGATATACAACCCATTAATTTAGAAAACCGATCAGTTAACACTTATTTATACCTTAGTACACGCAAAGTGTCTCTAAAAAATCATATGCAATGCGAAAAAAAACAGTTAACGAGGGTGGGAAGAGATATTGGTACATATTATTTGTGTACATCTATATATATTCCATATATAATTTTCTCCGGCATATGCACCACACTCATTGGGAAATCAGTCGATGTCGCAGAAATATTAGAAAAACGAACGCTTAGAGTTCACACAACACCGAATAGGGTTCGTCGGAATCGATAACGTAATTAAAAAAAAGAAAACAAAAAAAAAGAAAATCCTCCCCATATTCTCTTTCGATTATAGTGATAGCGTACACGATATATTTTTTATACGTATGATTTTTCGTATCTTTCGCACTTTACACGTCGTAATGTGACGTAAAACTGTGTACCAATTCGTGACACACGCAGCTGACTTTTATAACGGAATGATTTATTTGAAATTTTTTCTTATATATCCACCGTATTATGTATACATGTTATTTAGTATTATTCTGTGATTGATGCAACTTTTACAAAAAGTTATGCAAACAGCATGAAGGGAGTGACACTGTTTCAGCAGAAGTAATCTCGTATTGGATCAAAACAAAGTTTATCGCACAAGTCAGAATAACATATTAAAAAGAATATTGCGCAAAAAATTCTCTTTTCTTTGTATGAAATTATTTATAAAAAATTTTGTATATTAATATTCAATTCTATAAATTAGTTACGCTTACAATTATAGTAAAAAAAAATCAAGCCCATTTCTTTACTCGACGTGACAATATGCGCAATCTTAAAAATTGCGCATTGTTACTTCTGCTGAGGCCGGTAAGCCCCGTTTTACTTACGGTATCTATTGTGCGGCACAGAATGTTCATGTATCGGTGCACAGAATTTTATCGTGATGAAAAAAAAAAAAAAGGAAAACGGAGCCCGCTTCTTCCTTCTTCCGGCGCATCCGGTCGGGAGAAGGAAGAAGATCGAATTAAACTGTAAAAAAACGAAAAAAAAAAACAAAATAGTAAAAGAGAATCTCGTCCGCACGAGTTACGCGATTTTGTAGGCTTGTACGTACGTATGTCTGTCTGTCGGCCGTGTGTTTGTCAGTGTATGCATTGCAGTTCTATCACCAAACCGACTCGTACAAGAATACGCTGAAGTACATGAACATGTGCTTCACGGGGATGTTCACTGTCGAGTGCATACTGAAGATCGCCGCATTCGGTGTGAAGGTAGGCTCCACATACCGCAAACCACCCCTCTCTCTTTCTTTCTCTCTCATCGAGCTCTCACTACATATATTTCCGAGTAAAGCGAGTTTTTAATTCGAGACTCTCGAGTAGCGCGAAAAATGACTCTCTTCGTGACCATTCCTATAAATGAAACTTTAATAATCTTCAAAAACTTTTGCATTAAACACGTACGCATACACACACACACACACATATACACAGTCTTTTTCTCTTTTTTCTGTCAAAATAATTAAACAAGCACATCGCAACAAATGAGTGTGCATACATTGCACACTTGACGTAATCAATTTGCTGACCGAACAAAATGTCGGAAAAATTGGCGAAGAATAATAAAGCGAAGAGAAATAACAAATTTTCAAAATGTTCTTTTGTTGAAGTATAAATAAAATACTAAATAATATAATGAAAAAAAGAGCGGAAACGTCACGAGAGTCAATTCTCGCGTCGCCCGGTAAGTGCAGCTTATTAGAAAGTATAATTAGAGCATCTTCTTCGCGAGTACCGATGTAGCAATATGACGTATCAAGACGGTCTCGGTACCGCGGAGAGACGACATATTTATTTATTTTCTATCTCTCTCGCGCGTACATAATATTATACATAGAATATTACTATTTAGTGAACTTTCTGTGCGCAGGGCTGAACAAGCGCTAGATGCTGTCGGAGTAGTTGTAGCGTTTCCATTTCTCTCGATATACTTCATACGAACGTATAGATATGTATCTCGATAGAACTAGAATGGTATTATTTTCGATGGTACTATTTTTTGTAAGAAATTATATAGATGCAAGATCTAGATAGTACATACTTCTTTTTTATTATACTCGCAATATACTCGTTATTCTTGTCATTGCAAAACCAAAAGCAAGATAAAAACTCTACAAGTACTTTAGTATGCGGAAAATGCTCAGCTCTGTACACGTGAATCGAGCTTCGAGATAATCTGGGAAGATTCGCGAGAACACGAATAAATTTCTTAAGTTTCATTTCCAAGATCTGCTTCTGAATTTTATTTTATTTCAAATACATGATGTGGCTTTTTGATCAGTGTTCTCTCTTTTCTGTGCATTCTGTTTTGTGAGTATACATCTACTTGTTTTTTTAATATTATTTATATTAGTCATTTTATGTAATTTTTAATCTTCATCTCTAAAACACTTTTATTAACCATAATTTTTTTTTAATAAATAGATGAATAAGCGTGTTAAATTTTAGGACAAGATAGAATCCGATATGTGTCGCGTGTGAAGATGAAACATCAAGCCAAAATCTTCCTAGATGTTCAAAATTACACTGAATATCGCGATAACAAGATAAAACTATCAAATGAGACAGTAATATTGTGTTTTCTTTTATTTTTGTCAGCAAAATGACCGTATTTATAAGATTAATATATTACCGTTTATATAATAATATTAATTTATTCTCTATCATTTTTTTGTTTTTATCTCGTTATCGTGATAAACTAGAGCTACACATTATACAAAAAAAAAACCCATTCAGACTACGATCGAATATTTATAAAAGAATTAACATTGACCGATTTTTCGAGATATTCGACCGCAGTTTTGAATGGATGAATTATCTTATTCGCGAAAACCGGTGATGTTCTAGTTTTTCTATTATTTATTACGTTTGATATATTAATTTAATGCGTAAAATCAACGAAGCGCATAACTCACAGATAAGCATATTCTTAGAGATACAGTTTATACTTCACATACAGCAGACAATTACACTTAACACACGTACTCATGAAGATTCATACATTACACGTGATTACACGACACTCACATACAATTCAAACACAGTACATATTCGAGAACATACAACTCTCATGTCGGATTATTTTCAGTTTGTCTGTCTTTCTCTCTATTCCTCTCATTCTTCTCTCTCTCTCTCTCTCTTTCTCTCTCTCTCTCTCTCTCTTTCTCTGTCTTCCTGTTTGTGTGTGTTCTGTTCTATTTTTTGTTTTCGCGCTCGTCATCATTTATAATTTCCGTAAAATACTTTCGAATCGAGAACTCGGAACGCGCGCGCGCGCGGGCGGGAAAATAAACTCTAGAGAAGAAGTACCGAGTGAAGAAAGAGGTGTATAGAATGGAAGCTCCGTTTCTTTGAAACACCCCTTGCATGCTTTTTGCCCGCGTCTTGCCTGCATTCGCACGCAATCATTTGCACGGTCTGACATGGTTTTTTGATCCTCGCATGCGTATATATACATCACAGTTGTATAATTATGACTGCCGCGTTGCGCGAGATCCGGGAATGACAACGGTGGCGATGACGGTGACGATTATGATGATGATGATGATGATAATGATGATGATGATGATGACGACGACGATGATAATGATAACGATGATATTAATGATAATAATAATGATGATAATAATGATCATGACGATGATGACGATGATGATGATGACAATGATGATCTATGTGATGATCGAGACGACGAGATTGAAGCCGAGAGAAGCCGCGTAAGCGCTTCTTACGCTTGCTCGTCGCATGCATGCTGTTGTGTTGTGGGAAAGAGCATAAACTTCCGTTTCACACGAGCACACACTCAGCACACACGGGATTGAACGTCGTATACCAAACGTATGCACACCGATCGAGACTTACATTAACACTTACATAATACGACGAATCTCTCGGGAATCGGTCACCCTGTCGGAGATTGGTTAGATTTGCTTGATAAAATCTTGAAAGGAGAGATGTTTTATTTTGGGACGAAACACTAACAAATCAAACTCGATTGCCGCAAAATTAGTTTGATTAAAGAGAAATATCTTTTTTTATCTAACAATTTTCTAAACGAGAAATAAGTTTAATCAGAAACATATATTTTTATATGCAATATACTTTTATACGTAATGAAATATATATATATAGACAAATATTTTTGCAAACATGGAAGGTAATAAATTGTAGAGCGATCGGAAAATTAATCTTTTTATGCGTCATTTTTATGCGTGTTCTTGATAGAAATTTAAAACCACAAATTTTGAGGAATAAAAAAAATTCATATTAATAAAATATTGTGATAAGAGTAATAATAATAAAGAATTTAAACAGTTCAGGTTTAGATAAATTAAGTTTTGTTTATTTTATATTACGTGTAAAATCTTTTTCTCTGCAAATAAAATTAGTCAAGGTTAGTCTCTCAGAGGAAAGAACGACGAGGAAAAAAATAATCAAATGTTAGAGACTAATTGAAAGAAAAAAACGGAGAAATGTATATGTAGATGTAATATGCAGGGCGCACAACGGAATATTAGACTCTGGATTGTGTTACGTCTGTGTGTTGGGTGTATTTTGTAGTATCACGAAGCGCCGGAAGATTTATTGGACACCTTAGCCATCGTGAACATGATCGTCACCTTGTTTTTCCTCATTGAGTGCATCCTTAAACTCGTCGCCTTCGGATGGAAGGTATAAACAAGCCTTTTAAATCGCTCTAACTCCACCACTCTCACTCGACTTACACTCTGCAAAAAAAATATATATATATATATTTATATCACTGTAATAATACCACTGTAATAATACCACCGAGACCGACATCACTCACTTGGTCATCATTAACCGCGTGATTTTACCCGGTCGGAGGATTTTCGTGAAGAAAAGTGGGGATCCCGAAAAACTGGCGAGAGGAATGAAAGGGAATGCATCGAGACATTGCGAATGAAAATCCATATTTTTTTTTTTTTTTATACGAGAGATGTGCGATCGTTTTGTTAGATTTTTATATCAGTTTGTATACTAGAGAGTTGTGTTTTTTTTTTAATACATATAAAAAGTAGTAAATTGCCAGAAAACGAAAAAAAAAAAAACAATTTTTTCGTCAATGAAGTTTGATGTTTCCGTTGGATTTCTTACGTAGAAAATTGTATAAGCTAGAAATAAAATTAGAGAGTTTGGTAGTAATAAATATATTAAGACGTACTACGAAGTAAATTTGTTTCTTAGAAATAACAGTGCATCCACAATCGCTTTGCGAATTAAGTTCCGAACAAGTAGATAAAGGCTTGATCTTTGATTAGATAAATACAAACAGATCTATTTTCAATTTACGAAAGAAGAGAGAGTCGTCAAGAATTTAATGCTGCAAGCATGGGCGTCCGCAGAGGGGGAGGACAAACCCGGCATTTGTCCCCTCCTCTGGAAAGGCAAGTTTTTTCACAAATTGTGTTTTTTATCTTGAAACAAGTTTGAAATCCCTGGTTTTAACAAATTATATCATACATCTATTTGTGAAAACTCTCTGTATAGTGAAATCTTTCTGTAAAATTCATAATTTTTGGGACAGAATTGTTCCGCTCCCGAAAAAAATCCTGCGGACGTCCATAGCTGCAAGAATGGCTTCTCCATTAAATTTTTATCAACCGAACATCAAAGTTTCTTAAGATCAAAGAATAAGCTTTTTTTTTTATGTAAAACCTGATATTAAAGTTTTATATGGAAAGTTTTAGGAATTAAATAACGACTTTGATCTTTGATTCTGGCAAAGGTAGAAGAATATTAAAGACAAGTTCGAATGTCTCTACTTCTCTCTCTCTCGCTCTAGTTTTGCTTGTTATTACCGGCATGCTCCTGTAGAAATACTTCTCTAGAAAGAGATCCCGTCACACTTATACTCCAGCCGAGATCATCAATCACTAAAGCGTACAAATTGAATAAACGCTTTAAAACGAAAAAATTACTCACGAACAGATTTCTTCGTGGATTTGCAATAAAAGCTAAAGGTCAATGGTATCTTTATTGTATCGGTAAAACTTATAGAATAAAATTTATCATTGCAAACACAATGTAACTATTAATTAAGTAGTTGAATAATTATAAACAAATTTATACACATTTATTATTATTTAAGATATTAGTTTTTACACACATTTTGAAGTAAATAATTTTTAAAATATAACATTTTTTAAATGTAATAATATTTTTCTGCAAAATACTTGCTCACTTATTTTGCATTGAGAGCAACTATAGATTCGTTCGAAAATTATTTCACGACGAAGAGATCTGATCAATGAAATTTCATTACAACATTCAAAGAAGCACCGTCTAGAGAAGTACACGTTACAGAGTTTCAATCTAATATAAGTATTACGTTCATATATAGAAGTGTTCACTTACACACAGACACGCACACAACAAAGAGTACACACGCACTTACACATAATATACTAATACATTCACAGAAGAAGCAGATCGTATATTACAATACTTTTTCTTGTATTTCTTTCGAAAGTCAAATTTGTAGTTCCTTCTTTAGTAGTAGCTAACGCAAACATCTCACAAACACTCAAAACTACGCCCAAGTTCGTTTAACAGACCACCGAGACATGTAAACGACTATGTTAAATTATTACTTGCCTGCGCTATGGATATTTTCACACGTCACACAAGAGAGACACAATGACGAGTGTAACAAACCGAATAAAAAACAAAATAAAAATCTAAAAAAATAACAGAAATAAAGAATATTTCTCAGTAGAAATATCAGAAAAAATTTATAAATTTTAAGTTTCTTTTATTTTTAAATTAACATAAAGAAAAAATAAGAATGGCTTTGAATAATCTAACAATAATTATGGATGTGACAAAACAATTTTCACAAATAATTTATTTTACACAATACTTAAAAAATTAAACTTATATTCTATAGAGAGTATATTATAAAATTATATGTAGTTTTGTTATACATGTCTAAAAATTCAGTATTTATATTATAAAGTTGTAAAACAATTATCAAGTTCTTGATTAAAAACTAATAAACCTCTGGTTTACTTTCCTGTTACATATAGTTTGAAATAGCACATTGAATTTTAATTTTTTTTTTTTTGTCATTTTGCGGTAGTCTACTTTTTATTCAAACTCTTCATGGTGTCTCGGCTGAAAAATTCTGGTTGCTCGTGTACAGAGAATTAGATTCTTGATTTTGCATTCGATTTGCGATGAAAAAATGTGTCGGAGCTGTTTAGCGAGCTTCGGGATAGTAGAATCAAATACCGATTACGCGGTGGACGATAAGATCACTTTTGCTAATCGATTATTTCCGACTTGTTCCCGCGAGCAGAACTTCTTCAAGGATGCCTGGAACACCTTCGACTTCATCACGGTGATCGGCAGTATCGTGGACGCCCTTGTGATCGAGTTCGGGGTACGTAGAGCACCGACAAGTAGCAGGAGAAAAAGTATAAGTGTGTTAATTGCCGCTAGTTACTAAAACCCGTAATAGAACTTTTCCAGGTATATATATATATATATATATACCTATATATATATATATATATATATATATATATATATGCATATGTAATCGAGAACCTATACCAGGATACCCGAGGCTAGACTGTGATTAAAATGGCTGCCTGTTCTAACGAAAAATTATTCCGATGAGACAAAGGTCGGAATCAATCCTGTGTGTTGATGTAAATATAACGGTGGTAGCAAAAATGTGAAGTAAATATAAACAAAGTGACTACAATGCGAGACCGCCACCCGTTTAAATATGTTCAACACATACCAGAGAGAAAATTCTGAAACCTGAAATGTGAGATTTCGTCGGAATACGTTTTACGTCGGAACACGCATCCGAAATATATATATAGCGATCCTCACATATATTCGTCGCGGCAGTGTTGCTTAATGTGTACCTTTGTTTTTCGTTGAACCCTTTTGCTGCTTATTTAGATCCGTGTGACAAGCTCTAGCAGGTAAATTACAAAAACCGAAATACCTCGATTACCTTTGTGTGTCTTTTTAGCTTCGTTCTGCATTCATACGCTAACATACATATCACACTCTGTACATTGCTACATCTCTGCACAATATATATATACATTTATGAGCAGTGATAGTGATACATGAAGCCACATATATACATATATATTTATATAAATATAAACATGTTCCCACGACACATTCCCGTCCGTTCTTTGTATTAGGAACATCCCATTTTTTTTTTATTATTATATACTTTGTGACTATATAGATTTATCGATATATAACCTTGTGATATATAGATGAGACCAACGTCGATTGTAGTTTGGAAGAGGAAGCAAAACATTTTACCATTAGGATGTTTAATATCCATTTTCTTCCAAGTCGCACAATAGCGCGTTGGTTGTTTCTGTTTTCTCCCATTTTTTCAGTGATATGTAGCAGTCTATAGTTGAGAATATATGTATATAAATAATAATATTCTGAGTCTCTCTCTCTCTCTCTCTCTTTCTCTCTCTCGCAGAATCTCTCTCTATCTCAGATAGAGATATATATACATCTCTCCAGTAAAAGTATGTGACAAAGTCTGTATATTTGCTGCTTGCGCTTGCGAAACATTTTTCATAAATAAATATTGTACCTTAGAAGGTAAGAGAAATAGTTAGTTAATTTAATCATCGTGAAGTGAGTATTGAGTCCCTTGAGATATATTGAGGCTGCTTTTACGAGATTATATTCATCGTCCAAGTGTTTATTTGCCAGTCGTTAGTGCCTCTGTTCTTTATATATCATTGTAATTGCCAGAAGATTGAACGACACAATTGAAGTTCAATTACTTGAGAATGGAATAATCTCGCAATCTCGCATATTTCTGTACTAGGAGCGGTTTTCGAGCGTGCCCACCACGCCAGGTGGCCAGATAGGCGAAAAGAAGGTATAAAATTACTATGCAATTTTTACAGTTGACGAAACGTAAGTTGGAAAGAAGTTTACGGCATTGCAAGTAACAGAATTACCAGTTAAACAGTGTGCAGATATTATATAAATTTGATTTCTCTCTCTCTCTATCTATCTATCTCTCTCTCTCTCTGTGTAGAATATAATCAGATATATGAGTCTTTCTTTCTCTTTCTCTCTCTCTCTTTTTTCTACAACAACTTACAAGCTCTGTTATTTTCAACATATAGATACCTCTCTCTCTTTCTCTCTCTCTCTATTTTATCATTATCATTTTTCTCTCGAACTCTCTGTTGTTGGTAGCGACAATTATGATAAAAAAGAATCCGACGAAACGAGATTTGACATGATTTTATTCGCAATTATTTGCAAGCAAGATTCGAACAGATTAACAGAAAAAAAGAGAGTAGTGTTTAATATTATTTTTGTTTCTTAAGGATTTTTTCCTCAGTCAGTTCTAGTTGAAGAAGTCAGTTTCACTTTTAATCCCGTTTTAATTATCCTGTGTGCATGTATAATACTTTTCTGAATACATATATACTAATCGTACACGACACTAACAGTCTCGAACATCTTACAACACCGACACCACCAGTTCAGATAGTTGTTTACATTGTAGTCACACTACAGACTATATACTATAAAAAGGCATATGGATGCGGTGTCTGATCTATTTCGATATCTATTTCTTTGTGTATAACAGACGACAGTCAAAAAAAAAAAAACGGTCCGATTGTCACAGCAAAAGGGTTGACGTAATTACGTTTTCATCACGTAATTACGTTGGAGTTTAAATATGTGATTCTGTCAACGAAAATCACAAAAGAAGAAACAATGAAGTTTGTGTTGTCCAACGTTAAGTTGAGTTGATCGAAATTTGAAATTTAAACAAAACACAGATCCTCAATGAAACGCCATTAGTTTAGCATACTGACAACAAAAAATACAATTAGTTCATTACTTAAAGAAAAATGTTTATTTACAACATTACTGATGAGATTAGTGATTACTAATTCATGTTAGTTTTACTTCTCTTCTTTCGGCAGTGAGATCTTGCACTTTTAAGATACTTCTCTTTCCTTAAATTGTATCAAAGTGTAATATTTATTTGTATAGTTTTTTTTTTTTGTTTTGTTTAATATATTGCACAAGAAAAGTGGTTCGCTCTATAGCTTCGTTCGTGCATCGTCGAAGAAAAAAAGCACCCTCGAAGAGAGATTGACATTCCTCGATGGGTGGTTTAATGCGAAAAAACGCTGCACGCACGAAGCTCCATCCTGGCACGCGATAAGAAGTCGGCATTTTGTGGGGTTAAAGTGCAATTTCCTCTGTCCGCTGCAGGAGAACTTTATCAACGTCGGCTTCCTGAGGCTCTTTCGCGCCGCCAGACTCATCAAACTACTCAGGCAGGGATACACGATACGAATTTTACTCTGGACCTTCGTACAATCCTTCAAAGTAAGCACGTTTTGTCTTAAATCGCGCGAGAATCAATGATATTCTTTTTCTTGTTAACTTGCACTTATATCAGCTCACTGAATCACGTACACACTAGTCGCACTTGTTAATTTTCAATATTTTTTTTTAGTATTATACGTCAAATGTAATTTTATTTGTTTATTTCTGCACTATTGTGACTAATCACACAAATAAAACGAGAGACAGTAAGAATAATGGTTTTCGTCTTCTTCCAGGCTTTGCCTTACGTTTGTCTTCTCATAGCTATGCTGTTCTTCATCTACGCGATCATCGGTATGCAGGTATGAATCCTCCTCTGTTTTTTCTTGAATTTTTTTCGGGACGCTCTCTCCCGAATTCGATTGTGTTGATAAACGCGCTTTTAAACGAGATGACGTACTTAGAAAAGTATCAAATTTAAGTAACAATTATCCAGGGAATCAATGATCGATTGGTGATAATCTAGAAAGGGGAGTGACATGTGTTGTTTTAGAAGCAATAGATACAGCAAAAAAAATATTATTAATACGTTCCACATAAAAACAAAAAAAAAACAAGAAGAAAACCACAATATATTCAATTCTATTTATTTTCTAAAGATTTTCATAACTTTAATATAAACATTCATCTGTGAATAATGAATTGCATATCAAGATTGAGACTTATTTGCGAAAGCAAGAAATCACAGTTGCTAAATTCCGCTAACTCCCACGAAAGTCGAGTTCGTCTCAGCTTTTCTCGAGTCGAAAAGCGATAACGGCGCGCGTCGAAATTAATTTCGGGATTAGTCTCTGGCACACGCGACCTTGCAGATTGGGAATATTAAGTGACAGATAGCAGTTCCCGGGGTGGCCATAAAGTGACCCTGAAATTGTCCGTTGTCAGGTCTTCGGCAATATATCGAACGATCCGGAAACAGCAATCGATGATCACAACAACTTTCAGTCCTTCTTCGCCGGTCTTATGTTGCTTTTTCGGTGAGTCGAGCAGCTAGATTGATTGCCGGTTCGACGGCGACCAAGTAAGATTTACACACTTCCGGCCAATCAACCGGCTGATCTAACTGTCGTTTCCCTCTCGTACGAAAAAGAAAGAGAAAGTAAAAGTAGTTTGTTACAAAAGTAGCTTCTAGTGCAATCTTTACTTTTTTTTGTTTGAAGTGTGAGAAAAATATTCTTGTCTCATAGTCTCTCTCTTTCTTTATTTGTTTTTTTTTGTACGTGAAGTAGACGCTTTTGGACAACCACTGGCCTGTCGTCGCGATGTTTCGCGATGCTTCGCGCATGCATCGCAGGAGAGATCCTGTAACGTCGCGGAAAATTTTTGCATCTCTCGATCGATGTGAGAGTCGCAAACGAAACAATTTCGTTTTAAAAATGTTGTTCTCCCAATGTTAAACGTGATATTTCGAGCCGAAAGCTCGTCGACATTTCATTCGCGTGAAAAAAAAAAAAGTGAATGTTCAGCGCGAAACGTGTATTGATCACCTTGTCCACCTTTCTTACGACGCTCACGAAGCATCATCGAGGATCTCGCGCGACACAGATGAAAAAAAAGACACGCCGTCGAACATTGAGCGAAAATTAAACGGAATATATTTTGAAAGTGTGATCGTTCGTAAATTACTTTTACGGTAGATAATACTGCTTTGTTGGCATGAGCTGTAAACGAGAGTAAGCTGCTCGACGTGTTAATCTGTTGTGACTCACCTCCCCCCCAATTAGTAACATCCTCATTAGAGAAGTTTATTCCACATAGTGACTGCCTGCGTTAGAGTCTTGAGATTATGGTTGAGGTGATGCTTGAGAGAATACGTTTTATATTCGAGAACGTTTATATCGAACATGATATATGATTTCTCTCTGGTTGCAAATATGTAATATTTATTGTTTAACTTTGAGTAGAATACATCGTATTTTAAATTGAGATTTAATATGTATCGTTATTATATTGTTTACGCAGCGTAGAAATCTTAGATCAATGTAGATATTGGTCCAAAGGACAAGAAATATAATTTGTTTTTCAAGTAGACAAGTATTTTTTTGCGACTCAATTCTCTCGAGTACACCGTGTATTCTTTTGCTGAAAAAAAAAAAGTATGAGAGATTGTAGTTAGAAACAGTATATTGAACATATTACATATATGTACTCTGATAGTCGTTACATATATAATGTACACAAGTCTGTGATCAAAACGGTATATACAGAGAACGAAAATAACGGTTTTACAGAAAGAAGGAAAGAGGATTGTTTTTATAAATTTTTTTTTTTTTTT
>NW_018020588.1:816471-874007 GCF_002006095.1 Pseudomyrmex gracilis | reverse complement strand
TTTTTTTTTTTTTAAAAAGAAAACACGTTTCTTTGATGACGCAAATTTGTAATGCCGCTCGTGCCCTTTGGCTGCGGCTCTCTTCTTTCTGTGGGTCTCAGGTATTCGGTAACATCGCGCTAGATGGTGAGACTTCTATTACCAAGCACAACAATTTCCAAAGCTTCATACAAGGTCTGATGCTGCTTTTTCGGTAAGTAACGACAAACGTACAAGAACGAAAATCTATAGTTAACTGTCTACAGCTACTAAACTTGGCCGCACGCGACTATTCGGTGCAATATATACGTATTTGCGGTACGAACGAACGCGAAGTTGTCACGCTGTTCACCTGCGGCAAGCTATTTATATCTCACGAATTTTGTTACAATTTGCTAAATTACAAATGCAGAAGATCGAGATCTTTCGAGTTCTCTACGGCGATGAGAAGGCAGACTGCTCTTTCAAAAAGAGACGTCTAAAGTGACGAGGAACTAATTAATTGAGTGTCGTTTGTGTTTTATAAAGTTAATATATTATTTGATTAACGTATTATTTAGATATTGCAAATCTTGCGGAAATTGATTATTTATGTTTTGCATCGATTTACTTTTGTGAACGATTCCAAATCGATTTAGTATTTTTTTTTTTTATTATTATATTTAAGTTGATTTATTTTCTTGAACGATGTGGGAATCAATACAGATATAATTTAAGAAAAATAAATAACTCGAATAGTTTTTAAAATATAACCTATTTTCGCACAAACCTCTCAATTATTATAGCGAACGTCGCGGAGTCTTTTAATAGCTTGATTCGTGTATTATTTTCGAATTTATGTTAAGAGCAGACCTTTTCGCTTTTCACGCGATGTTAACTATTACGAAAATGCACTGAAATCTAGCACAAAAGCAGAATCAGGCTAAACGACACGGCATATTCAAAGCGAACAAGATAACACAGCCTCGTGTAGATTTGAGTTCGCCATTAGAAATTCGTAGAATCTAAGTCGCTTTTGATGTTGCATTTAAGTATCAAGCGTATGCATGCCGCGCGCTTTCGCGAGGATTTAGTTTAACTATTAAATTTTACTTGCCTCTACCTCACACACATAAAGCAAGCAAAATTACAAATATTCATTAAGAGATTGTACTAATAGATCAAGAGAGATTGAAGTAACACTTTTCAACACTCATTAATATAATTAAAATACATCTAGTTTCTCTACGATAATCTATTTAAATATTGTACGTGAATTTAGATGTAATTTTATTTACAAATAACTGAGAGATTATTGCATAACAATGATTGAAAATCTAACACATGCTGCAAAAGCGCTCGTAGCTTGCTGGAAATATTTGCATGGGATTTTTGCTGGCTAATCTTTTTTTCGCGATTGCAAGAAGACATGTTTCAAATCTATTTAACTTGCGAGAGAAAATCTGCATGTGCGATTCGGAGAACATGATCGCCGCTTGAGCGCAAACAGCGTAGGTCGCTGAAGTGAAATGTCCGCAGTGAAATCTGTCGTTCCGTCGCGGTGAGATCGTCAGTAGCGCTGTGAAGGAATGAATTTTTTCTCTAGGTGTGCCACGGGCGAGGCCTGGCCGAACATAATGTTGTCCTGCGTAAAGGGCCGACCCTGCGACGCGAAGGCCGGCAAGCAGGAGCCGGAAGGTTGCGGATCCAACATCGCCTACGCCTACTTCGTGTCGTTCATCTTCTTTTGCTCGTTTCTCATGTTGAATCTCTTCGTCGCCGTCATCATGGACAACTTCGATTACCTCACGCGCGACTCCTCGATCCTAGGCGCTCATCATCTCGACGAGTTCGTCCGGATCTGGGCCGAATACGATCCGAACGCAACCGGCAAGATTCATTATACGGAGATGTACGACATGTTGAAGAACATGGATCCGCCGTTGGGGTTTGGCAACAAGTGTCCGAATCGTCTCGCGTACAAGAAGCTCATCCGCATGAACATGCCGGTCGACGATGACGGCAAGGTGAATTTCACCACCACGCTGTTTGCCCTGATCCGTGAAAATCTCAGCATAAAGATGCGATGCGGTGAGTCCGTCCGAGTTCAAGTAAAATAAATGTCTCGATCGAACATCTAAATGGCCGGACATTCAGGAAATAAATCATTATTTTAGATATGTAAATATTAATTTGACGCAACAATTCTGAATATTATTTAAGATACGTATTTTTTAATATATTTTGAGAAATATTAATTTCTAACTTTATACATATATACAGAAACACTTGATTGTCATTATTCTATAATAAATGTCCGGTCAGTAAAACACTTGTTCGATTATTGAGACACTTATCTCATGGAAAAAAAATATAAACTTTAATATAATTAAGTACACAATTATTAAAATAATTTTGAATTTGCTCCCGTAGCCGACGAAATGAATCAAGCCAATGAAGAATTGCGGGACACGGTTCGAAGTATCTGGCCCTTGCAGGCCAAGAAAATGTTGGATCTTTTGATACCTAGGAATGAAGGTAAGTTTGTTTCTGTTCTCGAGCAGGCCCGTCTTGCAACGTATCTAATCGTCGCGCGACGGCTTGCCTTCTTCCAGAGCTGAGCAGAAACAAGATGACCGTGGGTAAGATATATGTCTGCCTTTTGATACTGGAAAGTTGGCGGTCGACGAGGTTTGGTCAACTAAAGTCTGCTGAACAGGTGAGCGTTCTTTGTCGAACAAAAATTTGTGTAATTTTCATAAGAACAACGACAGATTCTGAAGAAATGTAATCTCTCAATAAGTTTTTTTTCTTCTCGAGATCCTTCAATTACGATTCTGTTGCTTCGATTCAACACGTTTACGTACATATCGATTTGACGACTAATCGATACGTACGTTTGCAAATAAAGAGATTTCAGCTATTGTGCGAGAAGGTCTTTTGCAACACTTGCTGTACAAAAAAGAAGAAGAAGAATCGAAATTGCTGATCTCGGGATTGGGAATGAAATTCGAACGGGTGTTTGGCTTCTTCGTGAATAGAAACATTTTTACGCGTAATGAAAATCTTAAATAGAGAATTTTGTTCTCGGAAAAATTTTTTTCACATATGTGTAGTTAGTCTCGAGCTTTCGAAGTTTTAGTGTCGTTACGAAACTTTCTCGAGTATAGAAATATAGAGATAGATAGACACTCGAGTTATATAATGTAGATTTATATTTAGACTCTTAAATCACAGATATATATATATAAAACTCGTAGTCTCTCAATGTCTAATAAATAGAGAATAAGAGATTGATTTGCAAGAAAATTTTTTGAGGAATAAAAACTGAAGAACATACGAAAGAGAATACACTTTTGCAGCCCCAGTTTAATGAGACTACAAAAAAAAAAGTAGAACTGGTGTTTAGTTGTTTAAAGTTAGAAAATATATATATATGTAGAGAAACAGTTGGATGCGATCTGATTCGAACGTTAAAATTTAAAGTTTGTTCAAGTAATTAAATAATATAGAATTATTCATCGATCTATCGATCTGTTAATACTAAAATGTTTTTTGTAAATTATTTATTAATGTAAATTGTCATTTTGCAAAACTTTGAATAGTGACATTCTCTTTTTTTAGAAGATTAACTTTAATTTTGTTAAAAACTTGTGATTTTTTGATGACAATTGATAGATCGATTATTTCTGAAAATAATAACATTTATCTGTCATAGATAGTTTTTTTAAAAAATCTTAATGAATTTTAATTAGAATATTAGATGTAATTAGGATACAATTTTTATTATTTTTTTTACGGGATAACTAGAACGAGAGAATAATCACAAAAAAAAGTTTTTAAAAAAGAAACTCAAAACTAGTGTGACATTAAACTTGTGCCTCTCATCTATATAAATTTTATAATTTAAATATATAACCGAACCAAAAAAGAAAATTCACGCAACTTTCAATCATCTCCCTGTGTCTTTTTTCTTTGTTTTCCAGAACGATAACGATCTTATCGATAACGATAATGCTGGGCAAAGTCCTGCGGCCCAGGCGGTAGTACTTACTTTTTCTCTTACTTATTATTATCTTCTCTTGATACTGTTTTGTTTTATTTTGGCTGTACGATTTCGTTCGAATTCTAACACTCGTCTTGTGTTAAGTGCGTACTGCAAAAGTTTCCCCGATCAAGTTACGATAAACATATCTTCTCTCGCTGAGATCTTTCTGAAAATACTTCTCGTTGCTTCATTACAGAAAAAAGGGTCTTTTGCAGCAGACGCCTTACTTTGTTTTTTTTTTTTACAATAACACGTTTTACACACACTAAATTTTCTCTCTGATACTATCTGTACACATATTATCCAGGGGCACATTGTGACACTTTATGGGGAACTAACAGCACATTAATTAAAGCGTTTCACTTAAATTCCCGACGTTCATTCAGTCTCGAAAATGTCTATAAATGGAGAAAGAGAGCGATTTAATTTTGAGAGATTATTTTTTTTTATTATTACTCTTTTATATAAATAATAATCTAGTTTTTCATACGCTCTCTGTTTCTTTCTCGTGCATATTTAAATGAATCGTTTCATCTTTTTGTTTTTGTGTATGTAAATAAAACCTGGGTATTTTATACACAATATGATAAGGTTATTGTGCCTCTGGTACGTGTTTTTCTTACACTTGACACACAATTTTTCTCACCATTCTTTACACACCCATACGTTTACTTTTAGTCTATCTTTTGTTTGTGTAAAGTAGCTTTTTATGTTTATCACTATAAATTTACCACACATTTTTGGACGCGTAGCGAAACAGTCATTTCCGATTTCTGGAAGTAACAAAACAACAAGCTTTTTTCTTAATACCGAGAATCTAAAGTGTGTAACAAAAACAACGTAAACTATATTACGTGTAAAAAGATGAGATTTTTTTTTATTTTTCAAAGATTGTATAATAAAATCTACAATATATCGAAACGTCAGTGTAGATACAAAAATGTAATAACAGTAATTAATTATATAAATTATGTTTATATTAAAAGCGATGGCTGTTCCGCGTACGACGAGATAACAAAGCAATACACTTTAGTCTTACTTAGGCACTTATGTATCACGTTAGAAACGTAATATCTAATAGATCTTTTACCAGGCTCAATAAACTAGTCTTTAGATAACTAGTTTTTAGTGGCCTTTCTTTGCGGAGAGAGATTTCCTTTCTTTTTCTAATCGCACGTTTCCTATTTCTCAAATTAGTTTAGGATGATGCCAAAAAGAAAAAATAGCTCTCTCTCTCTCTCTCTCTCTCTCTCTCTCACTTTCCATATATAATCTATATATCACACGCAAAAAATAAAAAAACAAAACAAAAAAACAAAAAGAGAAAACGATCTCTTTTCTGATTATCAGAGCGAGGTCTCGTGCGGACCTCTCGCGGTGATATATACGATTGTAATACGTTATCAGAACTGTTTTAGTCATCGTGTTGTTGCCGACACGTGGGTAACACGTGGCTACGTACGCACGTGTACGCGCGTGTAGATAATATCGGCTCTTTGTCGACAAGGCAATACGATATAGCTGTGTGTAAGTAAATCACCTCATAGAGCACCGTTTCTCGAACCCTATCTTAGTGCGAGAAGTAGTCCGACGAGCCGATCGATTCTCGACCGTATATATATATATATATATACAATATAGTTCGCCTTTTGCCTCAATTTACAATAATAGCCTCTTTTATTAGAAAACACACTTTTCTCTAGTTAAGCTACGCCTTTTTTCGATTAATTGAACACATTAGTTGACGACATAGCCGATCCTTATAGAGGTCGTAACGTAGAAACTCTCTTTCTTTTTATATATTCTGCCGGATTGTCATTTTTTGCTCAAGATCGTTTTTTCGGCAGATCATCTCTTTTTTACTTTATTTAGTTTAATGCGAGCTCTTAGTACAAATTGAAGTTGTCATAAAGCGATTTAACTTCGCGCTTCTTCTGCGAGCGCACGAGATTTAAGTCGACCAGAAAACTGGCGCTACGCAATCCGGGATTATCTACTATCTAAGCAAAGCAACAGAGATGAAAAAAAAAAAAAATTTATCAGTTTTGTTTTTTAGATAATAGATAATCCTGGTTTTGGTTCTCATAGCGCGAAGTTAATGCAACGTATTATGATTCGTTGATACGCTCCTGCTAGCTAATGCTGAAAAGATACTTTCTTCTTGTTTCTTACGAATTTTCTACCGCCAGTAGTGTAGAGGAGAACATACTTTAGGCACTTTTTGACCAGTGATTAAAAAACAGTAGTCTCGTAGTCTTGCCCGAACTTACCCAATTCGCTTTCTACTAGAACAGTTTTCCGCTTTCTACTCGAGCAATTTTTCGCTCTTACACGTCACATGATTATTATAACACTTTATATTATTATCTATATACGTCACATTATTTACCACACTCTTTTTATATATATATTTTTTGTGTACCAAATATTTAATCAACCAGTAATTAGTTTATATCGTGATATGAGCCAAATACCTTTCACTAATAATCTGATTTGTTTTTTAAAAAAGAAATAAGTTATTTTCTAGAAATATATCGATGAGCTTCCCGTAAATCGCTAAAATCGTGATGATCAACCGGTCACTTTCAATGTGTTTACGAAGAAAAGATTTGTAATAATATCGATAAATCGCGTTCTTTCTCTCTTTTTCTCTCGTGATTTGTAGCTCGATAGACGAATTAAGAACGATCTGTTGGCATCTTTTGCATTCTATAAGTGTCTATCGATTTTAGATACAGATCTTGTTTTACAGATTTAGAAAGCACTTAACAAAAGTCACCGACGTATGCGAGGTATCCCAAAACTAATTGAAGTTTACACGTTTTTGAACTGATAATTTTAGTTTCTCAACAACACAAAAATTTAGTCTCAACATTTTGATTAAAAATTGGAAAAAAGATATTGCGAACTGTATCTGAAGAAGAATAAGAATCATTGCGATTGTTATAACAGCTCGTCGTAACGATTTTGGGACATCTCACTTACAGCGGCATGTTCTGGACTTCCTCATATAACCTTGGAATAAACTATATTTCTACTCAAACCCGTTTGTTTTGCATACCAAGCAGCAGAGTTTCGATTTTTGCCCACGATTATTTGGCATATTTGTATGATCTTTCGCGGAGTGAATTATTCGTGTTCTATACACCTCGCACAGAGATAAAAGATCTTCTTTCCAAACTGTTTTCACGCAACTAATGCGCACAAAAGTTTCTTGATAAATCCTAATGGAAGATTTAAAACATGCGATTGTGGGTAGAACATTGAGAACTTCACCCGTTTTGTGCATGCTGACAAACGATTGCATTTTTGCAGTATATTTCTGAAACGATTAACCGAGTCTATCTTTTTATTAACGCATTTGTGTAACACGTGGGGAAAAGGAGAATATAACATTTATATACTTTTTCTTTTTCTTCTGTTTTTTCTTTTTTTTTTTTTTTTTTGTAACATGTAACAGTCTCGATCAACATATACAGGCTTTGCGACGCAATACACTCTTACGAAGAATTGCCCCGCTGCAAAATACCGTTTGCGCTATGTACTATTTTTCGCAATTTTCGCATCGCACACGTTCTCTCTCGAGCGTACATACTATTTATTATATATATATACATAAGTAGTTCGAGACAAAAGAATCCATCGTATAAGACCGACACAGATATTAAAAAATGCACCATCACGATTTGCCTATATCTTTTCTCTATAGCATGGCCGCCTTTTTACTCTGAAAATTTTTTCTCACCGTTGTTTTTACACTATATTACTTGATTCTCTCGACTCTCTTTTGAATGCTTTCCGACTTTTACATTAAGCGTCTCGCATTTCTACCACGATTTCTCGAGAGATACCATCGATACAAGAGGTAACGCTAAGAAAAAGCCTGTATGTGCCTGTACATATATATTATAGTTTTACTTGCGTACTCTGCTAGGGAATTTGAGAAAAAAAAACAGATTGAAGAAATAGAAAGCGTAAAAAGTAAAAAAAAAAAAAAAAAATTATTGATCGAGAACAACGAGACTCCTGTCGATCAGCTCTGATAGCCCGGTGTGCTTTCGCACGTTTCGCAATTTAGCCATCGGCCTTCTACAACTGCCTGCTCGACATGGCGGCGGTAAATCACACCGGAAATAATCACGGAACTGGAAGTAGGGCAAACAGCCTCGAACCGGTGATCCGACCGGCCGCGGAGGTGAAGCACGAACGACACAAAGATGATCACAGGGATGAGGAGGATGGGACCATGGGTGTTCTCGCAGCCGCCGAGCACAGACGTCAGCGTAGCATCAGGTAACAAAATTTCCCATTCAAGATAAGATTAAAATGTGTTCTTAATGTTTTATGAAAGATATTTCTGTAAAGACAATTCAAAATTTTCGCGTTATTTATTTAGTCATTGCTTTTTTGTTGATTGAGTCATTCGATATATTTGTTAAGTTACAACTAATATATTTGAGTGTACATTAGCGGATGGCAATTGTTCTGATTTCAGAAATAAAAAGGTGAACTGGAAGATGTCTCACCAGTACGATATACTAGGCAGCAGCGGAGAGAGTAGCCAGGGAGGGGGTGGGTCTGGGGTTGTACTCGTAGTTAATGGCGAGGATCGCGCCCCCGAGCTAGAGCCGTTGCTGGCCGAAGTGCCCTCCCAGCGGGATGATCAAAACAACTACTACCACGACCATCACCATCACGATCAATACTACTACGATACCGACAATGATCAATACTATGACCATCACCAATACTACCACCATCACCATCACCATCATGATCATCATGACTACCGACCACCCTCGTACTACCAACACCAGAACACCTACGCACCTCGCTCCTCGATCCGTTACCACAAGGTGTCGACTCGATCCAAGCTCGAAAACAGAAAAGAGAAGACTTTCCTCTCGGTTGTCCTTCCCTGCCCTTTTGACCCCCCCTCGATGGAAGTAGAACGCGATGATAGAAAGCCGGAAGTTGTCCCGCCTGCGTTGTCTCGCTCGAGATCGAATCGCGACCCGGTCAACACTCGTGTACAAGACACATTTAGGCTATGTTAGTTGCATAGTAGTTGCAAGATGTTTCTGAATCGAGAAATATATGTTGAAGTTTTCCTCGAAACTTTTATCTCTTCGAATTTCAAATAACGTTATTTTTGGAAGAAGAGGCTGTAGTTACACAGAGATTAAACGCAGCTTGTCAATTCTTTTAAAAAGATTGTCTCTGTAATTATTAAAAAATTGTTGTATTTCGAAGTTAATTATTTTTTTTAAATATTAACAAGATGTTCTAAAATTGTGGTGTTGTATCAAAGTCGAAAAACGAATTTAAGAACATCCAGAAACATCCTGCACGTAAATAAATATATGATGTAGATTATTTTACTGTGCCTAAAAATATCTCTAGTTTTAGGACCGTTGTTTCTTAAATTTTCTGTCGAGAGATACATCAATCTAAACTATAATCTTTTTTTTATATCACGTCAAAATGTCATTTTAGAAGATAATTCCTCTACTTTTAGAAGATATGAAATTCCTCTACAGAAGAACTCTTGTATCATATAACATCTACAAACGAATGTGAGAGAAACAAAACCCTTAGAAACGTCATAATATAGAACAATCTTAGATTTCGAAGAAACAGTGAAATTCTCGCTAGCTCAATTGGAGAAGCACTATAGTGTCTAGATTAGATTAGGATAAACTGTCGTAGAGAGTTTTGATAGACGTTTATCCACCGAATCCCTATCAATTTCTTCTTTTTTCCACAGTCCCAGAAAAAAAAAAAAAAACCAATTTAACAAAAATTGCAGTCACGGATCGAAAAGTATTGCGCGTGATGTCGTGATCCTCATAATAGCGCTCAAAATCGATTCGCAGTGTGTAGTTGCGTCTAACCAGATCGCGTGTCACTTGCTTGTTTTCCGCGCGCTTTTACTGCTCGCCGGAAAACACGCCGAGTCGATGTTGAGCGTGTTAGTGCTCCTGTAAATAATAACATATTTACGATGCCTAGAAGCACACAAACACACACACTAGCGCAAAAAATATCATATAGAAAAATAGTCACGTGTCACACCCAATCACGCTCTTTAGCGACTTCTCGTGTCTCGGATGCATAGAACAGTTTCCCACCCCCTTGTCCCCTTGCTGCTTTCGACCTTATATAGGAATATGCTAGAGGAACGAAGCAGTTACCTTTGCCAACTGCCTCGTTCTCCTCTGTCGTATCATGTTTCTATCTTGATTCTTTGTGTCCACGTTCCGGTAAGTAAGCGGCACTCGCGCGAGAGAGGCAGATTCTTTGCCTCGGATCTCTCTTCCTCTTTTTTTTTTTTTTTCTAACCGTGCGATCGAAAATTCACTTGACGAGCATGTGCATGCGATTGGAGATTTTTTTCTAACTGCATGTCGTTTGACACACACGTATACACATGTGTATGTATCTCTATGTGTGTGTGTACTACTCTTCTTCCGCCTTATATCAATCTCCTATTTTTTCTTTCTGCGAGGCTAAGTTTAACTTCGTTAAAAGACAAAAAAAAGCATACGCTGAAAATCGACAAAATGAAGCAGATCGTACACGTCGAATCGACAAAATTTTCTCTTCCTTCCTCTGTGCTTTTCTATGTAATCATTTTAATTAATAATAAGAGAAGCATCTTTCTCATTCAATAATTGTAATATGAATTATTCATATAGAGTTTGCTAATGTTATTGATTTTTTAATGAAATATACGATATTATACATATATATATAATCAATTATTACATATATATTATATGTATTGTATATGTATGATCAGTTAGTACTTAATAATTTCAATTACCTCGATTTTTGATATTTTTACGTGAAGTTAATAATAAATCTGACATTTCGCACGAGAGAATGTTAAATAAATCGACTCGAATGTGCGTCCGCTTTTGACATCCGGAGAGACAAAAGGCATCTCGAATTACGATAGCTTCGGTACGCGCGTGCAAATCGACAGCGCAGTATTGCTAAAGACAAAGAACCGGCAACACCCCGACTCCCCCTTCGATTCCTGATTCCGGCATCGAATTACACGATCGCACTGCTAACTCGCAAGTTTGTTTTCCGTTTAGGAGCTGCAAGACGTCGTACCGTCCGACTCGCGTGCCGGTAGTCTCGAGAGTCTCACCCATCCCGGCGACAGAATCCTTCGTCCGCATCATCCCTCAGCACCTCCCCCTAGGCGTTCGCGATCGCCAAGTATAAGGTATTGCATGTGGAATTTAAAGGAAAAAAGACGGCAATCTTTGCGGTCGAAGCGAACTAATTGCACAATGTCAATAACGAATTGAAATTTTTGTATGATTCTTATTTTATTGTCACACTTTGCAGAAGACACTCGCCAGTAATGCCTAGATCGCCATCGCCAAGGCGACACGGTCGATACGACCATCACGGTCATTACCACGAAGGACCAGGGTTTAGCGACACCGTTAGCAATGTCGTCGAGATACAAAGGCACACTCATCATTCCCACCCGTCACAGTATAATCATCGGCATAGGATACGAGGTACGATACGACGTACCGGCGGTAATTCCGGCCAGCGAAAGCCATGACGGTGCAACGATAAGTCTTTTTCACGAAGCCACAATCGCGAACTTTGTTTCGTATGAATCATCCCCAACCGGTTCTTTTTTTCTCTTTCTCTCTCTTTCTCTTTCTCTCTCTCTTTCTCTCTCTCTCTCTCTCGCTCTCTCTCTCCCCCCTTTTCTCTCTTCTTCTCTCTATCTCTCGTTGTTTTTTATCAGCCTGGAGCTACGAACACAGCATCTCTATCTATACCTGTACTATTTATTCACCACATATATCACTCTGATACCTTCATTCTTGGTGTTATATTTTTCTATTATAATTATTATTAATTTTATACATATATATATATATATAATATATATTATATATCTTCTCATAACCGGCTTGGTGATATGTCTTCGATAATTTTCGAGTTTGTTAAATACAGTATTTTTATATGTATTTATATATTTATATATATATGTGTGTGTGCATACACACGCATATATATAATATTGTTTTTTTATTAATTTGCTTTGTCAATCAATTTGAGAATTGGAAATGAAAAATTTTGTGGATTTGAATAATGTCTGAGACGCTTATAGATTGTTTGTGCGACGATTATTTAGAGCGACGAAAGCAACGAAAGAAAGTTCGTGGTTGTGGTGTTTATAAGAACATGGATGTTGCTATAAGTGGTTTTATTCGTAAGAGGCAGAAAAGCTCAGTGTGATACTCGATGTAATACGTTTCTTCGTTTTGTTCTGTTATGCGCCTACACAGACTATTACGACCACTGCGACTATTACGACGATGGTAATTTCTTTCGCAACTCTCTCCTCTTCTTCATTCCCTTGTCCACGATGCAATTATATATAATGTTACTACATATAATCGATACGATCGTTTGGCTTTCACCGTTTCTTCGTTCCTGTTTGCAATATCACACGATTATATACACACACAGAAGAGACAGCTGATCGAAACACTGAATCGAACACAGTAGATGAATTTCTGAACAGCCTTATGCGCATTACACCAACACGCGCCAATGTTTTACACATACACATACACACATATACACTCACATACAGATACACGTCACAAACGTGTTTCTTTTCTTTTTGTTTGTCACTTGATGCTTTTTATTATTAGAGATATACACGCTATATCGAGATTGTCAACTAGCTCTAGCGATTGATTAAAATAACGACTGACAATTTAGATCTCATTAGTTTATTTTTTATTGCAATTCATTGAAGTATCTTCATAACAGTTCATTTTCGTACAAACCTGTTCTCATTTTACGGACGTGATGCGTATGATGATTAGAAGGATGCAATTTGCGTACTTGATCATACATAGTTCAAACAAAAGAAAAATTTTTTTTACGCACGGGTAATTAGTTTTACAAATTGATTTTTTTGAAATATAGTTTTTTACACAATGCAACATTGGTAAATACAGCTCGTTTGCAAAAAAACATTTAGAGAATTAGACGGTTTTGATTGAAGAATCACTGAGAGATCGATGATGCACCACCTGTAGTAGAATTTAGTATTGTAGAATGCGCATGCTCTCTACGGTAGATATCTTCTGAAACTCTCGAACACTTTAATATTTTTAGAGCACCGATATCAATTTAACATATATGTGTTTGCACCATTGGTTTAAACTAGTTCACATTAATTAAACACAAAACGTCACGAGCATGTTTTATTAATCTTCTCTATATCAAAGACTAATTTTAATTAAAACGCACATACCCATTCGACGTTTTTCTCGGTAGACTCCAAAACTTTCATCACAAAAACTTGCGGTAATGAATTAAAAAAAAAATTTTTTAAATTAAAAAAAAATGCAGAAGTGGAGAAAATTTCATGACATATTCTATCAAGTTAAGTTTTCATTGTCATATTTTTTTATATAGTCAATATTCTTTGAAACAAAAATTTAATTAGTTCTATAGAAAGTTCATCGAGTTTTAGTAAAGTTACACAGTTACATTTCTACGATTACACTATTAGTTTGTTAGTTTTGAATCTGTCAAAAAAAGAAAGAGTATCGAGTTTTTCGACTTTCGTACAGAAACCGATTAATCAAACCACTAGATCGACTTTACTACGGTCCCGTTAATTGAATAATCGAGAGTATTGAAATTACACTAAAATCTAAGAATTCTAACGGTTGTTGTCAAAAAAAAAAAAAAAAAAACAACCTTACTGCAACGCTTCTGATTTACTCGTCGAGCGACCTTTGTCGTATGCCAAGATACCCTACCTGTACTGATCGTGTTTACCCTTTAATAAACGCGTGAGGAAGCGTTTAGATCGAGAGGTCTTTAACAGGCGTGTTTATCAGGTCCGTGGAGTGCCTCGACGAGTCCGGCCAGATCGCCGAGTCCGGTTCATCGGATCGATCGCGGCCATTACGGCACGACCAGTCTAGAACAGCGTTCGCGGAGCCCGAGCCCGATCGGCGGTCGTCCGCATCATCATCGTCACCATCATCATCCGCATCAACACAGTTATCCGGTGCTGGTTACGAGGAGGGGCCAGGGTCGTCGGCTGCCACCGACGCCGAACAAGCCGTCGACCCTGCAGCTGAAACCGGCCAACATCAACTTTCCCAAACTAAACGCCTCGCCCACTCACGGGCCGCACGGTCCGCCGCACGTGCCGGTCGGACCGGGCCACGTGATGCAGCATCCGCATCCGGCACCGCATATGCCGCCGCCCAGCATGCAGCCGAGCTATCATCCGTTGAGCTTCGAGCAGGCTGTTGCGATGGGCCGCGGTGGTCGCGTGCTGCCCAGCCCAGTGCCCAATGGCTACAAGCCGCAACCACAGTCCAAACAGAGAGCACCTAGGTAAGGAATTACCTTCTATTGCCGTTTCTTCACGATTCATTCTACAATCTATCTTCTCGTTTTGTTTAATCTCACGCTGAATAACGATAATATGAAGCGATGCGATTTTTCTGAGCAGATCGAGGCACTCAGACAGTGACGAGGACGATTGGTGCTAGCCAAAGTGGGACCCTGGACGGTGGTCCGGTGACGTGGACGCCCCCAGGCGTCTTAGAGTTTGCGCGTGATAGTCGTCCACAAGTGAGGACGCGTTGATTTCGATGTGAAGGCAAACCGGAAGTGCCGCAGTCGACGAGCTCGAAGCCACGAGGAGCTTCCTCCAAGTCTCGATCGTCCGGGAACGATACCATCCGATGGAGCGGTTCCACGGCATTGCGGTATGTTCCGAAAGGGGTCTAAAGCGAAGTTGGACGGGGAAGACGGAGGCGGAGAGAGATTCGAACTGATATCGAGGGCTGAACACGGCGACCGAACAGGGTCAGCAAATACACACACAAGGGAGATCGATGTGCAATCTTTTCATACGTACGACGTCGTCTTTGCACAAATACCGCAAATACGCTTTGTTCTACGTATGGACATATGTATCCCACGAACGGACGAGATGCAATCAAACGGCTGAGTTCAAATTCAATGAAGAATTCCGAAAATTCGAAGCGAAAGAACTCGGCTATATCGAAGCAAAATCGCCTGGTGCGATTTCTTCAACAAAAAAACAAAAAAACAAAAAAACAAAAAAACAAAAAAAAAAAAAGAAAAAAAGCGACAAGATACGTTTCATCCGATCGAGGACGTTTTTACGACGGCGTAAACGGCGATCGGCGAAAACGATCGAGCGAAATCTCTCGAGATCGCGAGCGACAGCTAATGTCGAGAGAGATAAGTGGTAATAATTAAACAGTGTGAAACACATCGTGCGCGAGACAAAGGAATCCGAGCGGACGTTTCGAAAGTAGCTTCGGACCCATCTCCGACTGTATCGCACGCGAGTTTAGTATTTTAATCTTCCCCTCACCTCGATCGAACGAGGATTGTCGGACGGGGAAGATCTACTTTTTATACGATTTTCCGGAGGAGAGATTCAGCTGAGGCTGTGATCACCACAACCAAACGTTCTCTTACGTGCGTGAGTGTGTTTGTATGTTACGTGTGTGTAATTTTTTTGCGCGTGTGTATGTAAAACTCCCCTTCCCCCACGATTTGTCGAAAAATCGCGCTTGACGTACCGCGAATCGTTTCATCTCCGATGATTAGCGATGATATTAGCGATGTTAGATTGTTTAACGACGACGCCGATAAGAGGAGAAAAATACGGATTTAATAAAACTGAAAAAAACGAATAGATAGATGAGCGTGATAAAGCGGATGTGTTCCCTGATAAATCGTTTGTGAAAAGAATTGAAATCGAAGTAAAAAATATATAAACTAAAGAGTGTATAGGCCAAAGAAACGTAACCGAGACACTCGAAGTTGCTTTACTGAGATTTGTGCTTTATTTCGTGCTGTTAAGAAGGTAGCGCAAAAACAAAAACCGTTCAAATCAAACGCGTCACATATATAGATTTCAAAAAGTAGAAGTCGCTACGAGAAATGCGCGAGAACTGCCGCCACAAAGTACCGATATATTGAGGCGAAGATTGTTCGCGGTTCTTCTTCGAGCGCGAGATAAATCGAACGAAAAAAAACGTCGAATACGAAACGTCGTCGTTAATTGTTTGCGATTGTTGCCTCGCGATTCGTGCCAATCAAGAGTTCAATTCAAAAAGAAAATCGAAGAACAAAAAAAAAAAAAAAAAAAAGGACCACGATCGAGGGTGCGCGGAGACGGGATGAGACAGGTTGAATTGTCGCGTGTCAAGGGGGGAAGAGATGCGTTAACGGAGAGAGGGAGAGAATGAAAGAAATTTAGGAGAAACACACAAACGGAGAAACACAGTTCTTCTTAAAAAAAAAAAAAAAAACACACACAGTTTTCAAAAGCACTTGTAAATTACTTGCATATATAATTGAATTACAATACTTATTACTATCACTGCTAAAACTACCCTTATTAAACTAAAACCACCTACCAAAAAGAGAAGTGAAACCAGCTACTCTCCACTACTGTTACTATGTTTCAGCTACTATTCAGCTGCTGCTCTACTATCTCTCTCTCTCACTACTACTATTACTATTACTATTACTGAAAACTATTCTACTCTAACGCTAACTATCTTGCTACTAATGCTGTTACTATTATTACTGTAATAACTAAGTGTAACTAATTACCGAAGTGCGCGCGTAAAGAAAGAACGAGAAGAGAAACATCAGTTTCGCACGTAATTAATTTAATCGTTTGATCAAGAGATAAGCCGTGCTGACACTACATTGCCGAGTTTCAAATGTACGATTGAATTGAACAAAGACAACTACAAAAAAAAAAAGAACGAAAATGGAAAAAGAACAGACAAAAAAAAATAAATAAACAAAAATTGAGAGAAAACGAGATGGTTTTGCTAAAAACGAGTGCACGTTATCCGACCCGAAATCACATGAGAGACAAGGAAAAAGAAAGAAAAAATCTTAAATAAATATATATATATATATATTATAAATAAATTTTCAATATACTGCCAATCATTATAAAGTGTTTTAAGCAAACACACACGAAAATATATAGGTGTACATAAATATACGTTCTTTTTTTCTGCGACACGTTTAAATATTATACGATTATATCTGTAAGTGTGTAAATACCCGATGAAAGAAGAAAAAATGCGAAAGAGAGGGAGAGAGAGAGCGAGAGAAAATGAAAATTCGAATGAATGCATATAAGTAATTGAATCAGTAAATTTGAGAAGCGAAATAAATTTATTTTGCGAAATATTTTTATTTTCGTTTCTTCCAGTTTACGTAAAAATACATTTTGTACTTTTTACGCCTTCAATCTTTTCTAATTTCTCACATATTTTTATTTATTTTTATTCAATTGTTACAATTGTAAATGTGATATTTGTGGAGAAATAAATGTGCCGGAAGAAAAAAAAAACAGAGATGAGAATTCGATCGACTTATTTCGTTTCTCAGATAAGTGATTCGATTGATTTTCCGATACTGCTCTTGTGCTTTGTTTGCGTAATTTTCGTGTATCGGCTAACAATGAGTCAAAATAAACGAAAATATTGCCATTACGTAAATGCAATTACTTAATGTAAGTAGTTAATTCGTAAAACAAAACAAAAACGTATGCATGCAACGAGGAGACGGAAGAATAGAGAGAAACTGGAAGAATGATTGATTTTTAATGTGATCCGCGTATAAAGATCCTTGGTGAATGGACAGGCATAAATCATCGAAACTTGTTTGTATCATTCGATAATTAAAAACAAAAAAATCCAATACGTAATAAGATCAATTTTTCCAAAGAAAGAACTACAGACTTATTCAATTGCTTTAATATTGTCTAATAATAATGTAAACTAATAAAAGTTAATATAATGAAAACAGATGTAAATGAGATATATATCTAATTGTTACCTTTAATGATATACAATTATTTCCAGGTCCGGGAGAATTGCATTTTGATTAAAAGCAACCACACGCTAAAAAATAGTATAGAAATATTAGTACGTGAGAGGATGTGAAAAAGAGGATCTCACCGAGGATCTCGTGAGCGCATCTCTAGTGGGCGCATGACCGAAATCGCGTGATTTCTTTCTTCAATAAAGTGCTTTACAAACTCAATCGTGTAATTATATATAGTGAGAATGAATGCGAGAAAAAAAAAAAAAAAACAAACGCGCGCAGGAAGAAACGCTATCCAATCGATTCGCTAATATTGGTTTACGAAACCGAGTTTGTTTCAGAGATCTTTTCGATTTTTTGCAAATTAAAAAGAAATAAATCATATTTGCATACATTAGTCTGTCTGATAAATGGAGTTATTCAAAATAAAATTAAATATTGAATGGCGGTCTGCTTAGAACGAGATTATTTTTAACCGGTATTAGCGAATGTGTATCTCTCACAATAGATATAAAAATAAATATAAATATATGTATATATATATATAAATAATATATTAATAATATATATTTATGTATATAATATATATTATATTTATATCGTATATGCAAAAATCTTGACAATGATCCACCGAGATCCGTGAAAATTGAGCTGCACCATATACATACGTGCGCGCGCGTGCGCGTGTGTGTATACATGTGTATATAAGTGCGCGAGAATATAATAAGATTTAATAAAATATTCATTAAAATGTTTTTCTGTGATAAATCCGAAAAAATTGTTTGGCTAGTCCGACGATACGGTCGCGTCGATAGGTTATTTCGCGTATTTAAAATTACGTTCGCACGAGCAGAGAAAATATGAGAGAGAACAGAAGAAAAGAGCCGTTTTTGTAATAATTTCATGAATAAAAAAAGCAGAAAGGAAGTGAATGTGCACACATACGAATATGAGGCGCTGAACATGAGTGAAAAAAGTTGATTAGAGAAAAATCTTTCAATCTTTGCAGACTTTAAAATGTCGTGACAGGACACTCAGATGTGACCAACTATTGAACAAGTATAAAAAAAGAAAAAAAACAATTTTAGCTTAAAAGTGCTAATTTAAAAATGAATATAAATATTTCGAGACAAAATCGCGATTGAAATAACACTTATAAAAAACCATAAATTAAAATAACACTCAAAAACCCAATCAATCCGGTATCAACGCGAGCGAGCGATCTTCGAAGGCTTCGCGTTTTTTCAAATAATGGTTCTTTAATTAAAACCAATATATTATTTGTTTAAAAAATAAAAAATTGTTATCTTACTATCAAAATATTTTTACTGTTGATATATTCTTGATCTTGTGTTTAAATTATATCTTATTCTCATTACGCGCTTGAATTTCGCGACGATTATAAAACAATCATGCGAGCCTTCGACACATCGTCGGACTTCTCAGTGATATTAAACAAAAGTAATCTTAACGAAAACGTAAATAGATAAACGGGAATCTAAATCGCGTATTATAATAACACATTGAAAAGTTACATGTGTGGCGGCTCCTCTAACATCTCAAACGAGCGAAATCTACAGAAAGGCTAATAAAAATAATTTTAAATGCAGAAGATAATGCGCGAGAGAGTTAAACGACATTTCGTGGATAATCCGTTAATTGCTATTTAATAAACGACACGTGCACCTTTCTCGCACGGGGATTCTATAAATATGTACACATAAAGTATTAAAAACAAAAAACAATAATATATATCAATTATACATATATATATACATGCAAAAACACATAAACACATTCACAACACAAAACACGCACATACACTAATCGGCGTGAGTGTCTTAACATTTGTCGCATCTTTCAATTTTACTTGAACGTATACAAAGGTAACGATGTTTTTGCGTATTCCATATATGTGATGTAAATAATAATATAATGTGCGCAAGTATATTTTTGTGCGCGCACAATGTGTATTGTTACTTAAAATACCCCGTTTAGAATAATCTGCAGGTCACACGCGGCAAAGCACAAAAAAGAGATACAAAGCGACTAAATGAAAATACCGGATAAATCCTCGGATAAATGTTAAGACATCGTTTTATGGAAAATACGCGAAAACATATTCGCAATAGCGCGCTTGCGCGTAAGTTATTCGATATCTTCCCGTGCATCCTTTCGATACATCCACATTCGGTGCGTATTAAAGACAAAAGAGGGAGAGAGAGAGAGGAAGGGAGGGAGAGAGAAAACATGTGTAGAAAAATTCTCTCAGCTCGCAAAGAAAAACAATCGAAAATACACGTAAAAATACACGTATACAAATAAACTCTCGACGAGTAAAGGATTTAAGTATGGGATCTGTTTTCTTTTGCTCTCGAACTGATACATAGTACATTGTAAGAGAATCATGTATGAATCACATAATGAATTCCCTTGACTTCTTACTTGTATCTATTTGTAACAATAAGATAACCACAGAAAGAGAGATAACAAAATAAAAAATTGCGCGACGTGAAGTTTCAGAGAATAAATAAAACATTACGTAAAAAAGAAAGAACAATTAAAAATTATAATTATCGTTAAGTTTTTCTACTTACCTATGTATACATATATAAATATATAAATATAATATAAAAAGACGTACATAACGCGTATAGTATATACACAGTAAAATATATACAATCTATAAATATGATACACGGAACACACACACAAACACACACACATACATACACATATACGTTATTACACATGTGCATACATATATATAATATAAATAATTGGTATAAACGAATATTGAGGTGCATACTGTGAAACAAGAAGATGATAAATGCTGTGTAATGATAAATAAATCGTAATATAGCAAGAGATAAAAAAAACAGTGAGAGGTAGAGAGAGAGGAGAGGAGAGTGAGAAAAAAGACGAAAGAGAATTTTCGTCGCTAGATTTCTCGGTGCGCCGGGACTCTGTAGAGTTTCATACTTTTGCAAATAATCGAAATCTTGTCGATATCCACAATATGAATATATATAATATATAAATATTATATTGACATTATACCGAAATCTCTCTATACATATATACATATTATTATGAAATATTACCCGAAAGAATTTAAAAATCCTTTGAGCCGAGATTAGTTGAGAGTCGTGCGCGTGCAGCCGCCGGTGCAAATGAGATTAGCGAATTAGCGTGCAAACCGGGAAAGTGTATTGCAGAGAATCGACGTCAATTTCTTCAGGTTCGGAGTGTTTCCGATGCACACGCCGGCGTATTTGTTTTTCGAAATCTCTCTCGAAAGACACTAAAAAAATACACACCACGTACACATAAATTGAAAAAACAAAAGACATTTTTGTTAATAAAATAAACGAAACAAATAATTATTTAATTTCTGTCGAATGAACAATATTCTCTATTTAAAAAACAAATTTGACATAATTTGACTAAGTTCGATTTACGTGGAAAAACACACTCGGTACACTCTCTAGAAATTGAAGAAATCAATCAGGATCGAAGAAAAGAGTTGAGAGAGAGAAATGTGACAAAACAGAGAGAAAACGTAATAATATGTATTATTTTTTGTACAAGAATGGCCTTAATATTAGCGCGTTTTCACAAAAACTAGGATATGTGAAACGTGCGAAGAAAGTAGAGAGAATAGAGCAATCGTAATTGGAAATATTGCAAACTTTGAGAGAAAAAAAAAAAAAAAGAACGACTTCTAGAAATCAAAAGAAGAGATATTAAGAGAACGATGTAATAAGAAAAATAAGAAGAGAACAGATCGAAAATAAAAATAAAAAATTATTCAAAACGGAAACCCCGAATAAATTGACGGGACGGGAAGCGAGCCACACACAATTAGCCTGTGTCTACGTATAAACGTGTATGTGGGTTTGCGTGTATGCGTGTGTATGTGTGTGCGCGCGCATGTGCACAAAAAGTTTTAACAAATGAGTGATTAGACACAGAGAAAGTTGAAAACGAAGGTAGGGGGCCTCGCTGCATGTTCGCAAGAAGCTCGTCTTTGCGTCCCGAATTTAGCGTGAAATATACCAATCAAATATATCAACTCCGAATTTCAATTGTAGTCGACGCGTTGCGAGGAGAATATAGAAGAATCTATTTCATTGTGTTCAAAGTATATCTCAGAGGAAGATATATATACATATATATATATGTATATGTATATGTATGTGTATATAATATTTTAGAACTGAGCGCGGGTGCGACGCAACGACGAGCCCGGGAGTTTCGTAGACGTTTTGTAACACCTCGACTGGCCGTGTGCCGTGGTGTTACAAGCGTTGTGTAAAAAGACGAAAACAAAAAACGATTTAAAAGAAAAGAGACATACCATTCACATATTGAAAGCCTTATCTTTGAATAATCTAACTTTAAAAAGAGAAATACGCGGAGGGTTTACGCGGCGCATGGTATCGCGCGAAGCACGGCGGGACGTTTTTGCCGAATCTAGTCTCTACTTTGCGTTTCTTCTCAGCGCAATCGGACGACTCGCTCGTACAGTGTTCTTTTGCGATCAAAAGTCGCGACGACGTTTGTCGTTACAGAAATCATCGATTGAGTCTCGCGAATCGAAAGAAACGAGAGTTCGAAGATACGCGACAGACGATCTTTCGGACGCGCAGCGTGCGCCGTCGTGCTTCCCGCGTCAGTGTAAAAAAAAAATCTTATTGTATATTACTTATATATATATATATACATATATATATATATATACATATATATATATATATATACATAAATGTAGACGTACATATAAAACGCGAAAAAAATGCTAAAAGCCACTTGTTTTTTCTTTAAGAAGGGATCGAGCGAAGAGAGACAGACATTGTGACCTTTATACATAATAATAATTAAAATAAATTTCTCTCGTGCGTCCGCGCGCGTCACGCTGAAGTTACAACGCGCCATAATCGCGTCAAACAGACGACGGCGTACAGATGCGTCTTTTGTTCCTTGGAATACAAGAACGTTCTCGTTCTCGCCGTCGTCTTTGACGTTAGCACACGCGAGAAGCAACGGTGTATTTCCCTTCGAGAACAGAGAGAGATTCTTCGGCAATAGTTTCGGCATTCCTCGAACATTGCTACTTAAATCTAAAATTTAACATCAAAACTTACACTTTGCTTTAATCAAATTCCACAAGAGAAAATAAACTACGCACTGACGTAGTTCTCTCTTTAAAGAACTTTGAACATATATGTTGTTCGCAACAAAAGTTTTCGTTTCAGAATATTATGAAACATGTAAGAGATATTTAATAATGTGGAAATCGAAAACTTCTGACGTACCGAAAAACTTGTCGCAAATTCTCAAATTCCATTCGACTACACGCGTTTACGCACTTGTCGAAGTATCTGTGCAAACAAAATTGTTGAAAAAATGAAAATCTCGAATAAGTCTCACAAAATTTTTGCAACAAAGAGGGGAAATATCAGTACAAAATTTGTGAGTTGTGTCTGAGCGTGTGTGATGCAAAAGTCCATGTGACGACGCGCGCGCGCGCGCGCGCCGCAACAACTACGTACGTTGTGTTGTATTGTGTTGTGTGCGTGTGTTTGTGTTATTTCTCTTCTTCAGAAAAAATAAGTATCACGCCTCTTCTCTCAAATATGATGATACGTGCATCAGCCTGCCAGTGTTGAGAAACTGTGAGAGAAAGGACGATGAAAGAGAGAGAAAGTGTGTGTGTATGTGTGTTTGTTTGTCTGTGTGCGCATGTGTGAAACAAAATAGAGAGTTACAGGGAGAATGACGTACAAGATGCATTATTACCGATTATGTACTATGCTGTAAACACGGAAAATCTATCTTATATATAAATCTTATATATATATACATAGCTATATATATATATATATATAGTTCAATTTGCAAACTTAGTGTGTATCGTCGCTTCAAAAATGCCCTGTCATTACTCGCCAGAAAAGAAGAAATCCAACAATTGATTACAAGTTCATTCTTTTTTTAAGAAAAAAACCAAATAAAATAACATGTTAAAATATATTTCGCACGAATGACTTTTTTCACTTGAAACCAATCTCGTCAATTTCTGCTTCGTGCTATTTTCACAAGACTATTTTTTTTTCTCTTTTTATATTTGCCTCTCACTGTTTTCTTGTTCTCGTCGCGCAAAGAACAGACTTCTGTTTAATTTACAAAAAAAACCAAAAATATCTACAGTCACATTTTAATTAATTACGAAGAAAAATTGTTTTTCACGTAAAAGAAATGAGAAAACTTCTTCAACTTTGAACTTCGACTTTTGTTCGAGATATATCGACTTATCGTTCGAGCGCACACGTTCCATGTTCGGTCGCTAGATGGACGTGACGTGTAAGATAATCTGTCAAATGTGGTTTCTCCAGCTGTTCTGGCGAAGTGCTCCTGGTGTCTTGGCGCCAAAATACTTCATTGTACGTTATCGGTCACACGTGTCAACATGCTGCGTAAACGCGGTGCATTGATAGTTCTGGAAGGTGGTGATCGGGCAGGGAAGTCGACCCAAACGAAGATGTTGACAAAAGCGTTGATCGACCGGAAGATTCCTGCGGAGGCTCTAAGTTTTCCAAGTAAGGATTATACATTTGTTGCACAAGGTTAGATTTTTCGCGCGGGAAAAGATTCTTCGGTGTTGTTATCTCAACGAAGTATAAAATACCTGACGAAATTTTTAAATAATTACTCACGAATCACACGTTCTTCTGAATTTTTAGTTCGGATCTTCTTGTGTAAATTTTTATTTTTAAAAACGCAATCTTTTATTATTTTTGTGTTTCAGATAGGGAAACACGCGTTGGCGCTGTTTTGAGTGAGTTTTTATCCAAAAAAATACATGTGCCACCAGTAGCAGCTCATTTGCTATTCTCCGCTAATCGTTGGGAATGCGAAAAGGAGATGAAGATGACGCTCTTGTCCGGTGTCACTTTAATCGTGGACAGATACGCGGCGTCCGGTGCCGTTTACGGACAAGTCAATACTGGTAGAAGCCTCTTTTGGTGCCAGCAAGCTGACATGGGTCTTCCGAAGCCTGACTGCGTGGTGTTTCTCAAAGTGTCCCCACAACTTCAAGAGCAGCGTGGCGACTGGGGAAAAGAGAGATTCGAACGTAATGATTTTCAGCAGCGTGTTAATGACAATTATGAAAAAATAAAAGACGATACTTGGATTGTTGTAAACGCGGACCACGATCAATTAACAGTGCACGCTCAGATATTGGAAAAAGTGCTGACGGTCATTGAGGATGTTGAAAGCAGTGACATAGCAAAATTGACGTAATATCAAGAAAACATATAGAAGCAACATAGAAGCATTTGATGTTACACGTAATTGAGATGTATATATATACACGTGAAAAGTATGCACTTTAGATTAGAAAAAAAGGAAAACATCATCCTCTCCTCCAGAATGATCTCGACAAAAATTTTTTATTTTTCTATTAATTTTACAGTGTTTGACGTTATCTTGAGTAAGACCTTAAAATATCTTAAATGCATTTTTTTTCTATTTTAACTTACAGACACATTACTATTTTTTTACTTGGACATTTGTAAAATAATGTTGGATCTTGTATATTATAATGTTAGACTTTGTTATCAGACAGTATACTATCGCAATTTATATGAATTATTATTTCGATAGTTATGTATTTGCAGAATTTTTTATGATAGGACCTTATGAAAAATACGAAATTATTGACGAAAGAAATGACTTAACAAATTTGCATAATAATAACTAATATATAATTTGCATAATAATAATAATAACTAAATAAGATTTAGTGGAATTAAGAAAAATAAAAATATTTTTAATAAATTCAGACTTATATACGCAACTTTGTCTATATTTTTATAAGCATTTTGCGGTGAAAGATTTTAGATGTCGGTAGAAAATCTATTTGGCATTTCATCGCCGAGATAGGAGCGTAACCCGAGCATATCATATTACGCTTTCCTCGCAGAAGTTTAATTCCTTGCTTGTTCCAGCAATAAGTAGTTGAGATAAAAGCTCTTTCCGTTCCGATCTGAATACATATTTGACCTTTGTCAGGAAAAGTCGATATCAAAGAGAAACCGTGTTAGACGTATTTCAGAAAAGTCAGTTGTACTTTCCGGAGAAAAATGTAACTTTTCCGGTACATCTGAATTCACTCTCGACGAAACCAAGTGTGCGCTACTCTGAAATTTTATGTCACACACTTGGCGCGCATTTAAATGCCGTTTGCTCTCTCATAAGATTTATTTCATCTTTAGAGCGTGATGGATGGCGCGACACGTTAGTGTTGTATCATAAATAACGCTACGAAACGAATACATTTTGAGATTCTAAATAAAAGTTGCTGGTATTGTTGGACGCGGAAATTTCACTTAAGTTATTATAATTCTCTGCAAAAATAAAAATAAGGGTGAAGTTAATCGTTGTTATAACGGCGATGTAGTGCAATAGGGATAATAGATCCTAAAAAAAAAAGATTAATTTGACAACTAGTATTAAGGCCTACGAGCCAATATGCTGGATGTATGTGCGATTATATATATGTATATTTTCTTTCTTTAAACGTAGAAATTATGGAGATTCGAATTAAATTTAATTCAAAAATTCACATAAGAGGGAAGATTTTTTTCACAGTGATGCAAACACTAAAGTCAAATATAGTCGTACAATTTCACGAGTTTTAAATTTGTTGTAAAATTAATCGGTACATTAATAAATTCACCAAGCGAGAGTGGCGTAAGATGTGCATAATACGTCTGTGAAACATAATATATAGATGTCAACTGCTCACACATTATATACTTAATTACCACGTAATTTGTATTATTTTGTTAAAAAAAAAAAGTGAATAAGAATAAACGCAACATATGACGATATCTTATTGCATTGAAATTCATTCTGATATCGAACTCACACCCAGCTCGATCTGCAACGTTCATAGTCTCGGATGATAACGGCATATAGCAACGGAAATCGATTACGTTCAGCGTGACAACGACAGCTGCTAAAGCTACATGATGATAAATTGCATCTCGTCCGCGAACTGGAACATGCACTGTGTGTATAATGATGTCTCCCCGCGTAGAGAGTAGCTGGGAAGCAAGCGGCTTAAATATCTTTATGCAAGCGTGTTCTTCTCTCTCGGGGAGAGAATATTAACTCATACATATAGCGAGCTGGTCTATACATACTAGCAATCTAACGAAAAATTCAAGTAGACGGTGATAGATCTATAGGACGTCGTGGGATGAAAAGGTCAATTTTAATTAATGCGTTTCGGGAATATCGTGAAAGTTTTTTCCGCATTATCCGCTTGAAAAATGAAAAGTTGGTGAAAACAGTTTCTCGGGTCTTTCATTATTCGCGAGAGCGTAGAAATGTTCTGTTTGCAAAATAATTGCTTGATAAATAATTTTCCTCAAGCAATTGAAACAAACTTCTCGTTGCATTAAACATCGCTATCTATTCCCTAATGTTTTCCGGAGTCTGAAGTGCGATCTGTCTAAAATGCTGCTTTAGTTGCGCGATATCTCTTATCTCGGTCTCGGCTGTAAATTATTGCGGCTCTCTATGGCGACGCGCCATTAATTCTTCGGCATCCCTCATGTGCACCAAAGCATCCGGCGGCGTGGCGCACAAGTCGCGTTATTCGTACGGGACAGAAAGGAGAGGGATGTCACATCCGGGAATCTCGCGATCGTTCGAAGGTGGTTACGAGTGCGAGGAAAGCGCAACTTTGTTTCGCGTACGACCGAAACTCGATCCGGTGAAATTGCATCCGACGAAGAAATCCGGCGGAAGCGCACAATGGAGCTTTCCAGTCTAAATTGATGATTCCGGGCCGAGCCGTAATTCTCTACGCGGGCGAAACACAGATTTCGTGAATTACCGGAAACTATTACCTTTCGTTCAAACTGCAAGTTCCATATTGCGCGCTCAATTAATAGCGAAATTGCAGTTTCAGATGAAGAAATTCCTCGCAGTCTGTGATATTACGCGTCCGTGGAAATAATTCGCACAGGGAGTCCCTTTCACTCGGAACATTTATTTCCATGTAATTTAATCCGTTTTAAAAATCGTACAAGAGAAATTATTATTTTATTTTACATATTGTTTTGTTGCAACTCTTTTAATATATTTTCTCATGACGTCGATTTATCTTTCTTCGTTTTTCTTTTTTTAACATAGAATATTTTTATTTATTTCCCGTTGCTGTTGAAATCACTCTTCAATCTTTCTTGGGCGTTATGGTGAAGATTCCCCGTTCCGTCTTGCACACCTTCCACGGTTTCGCTAGTTGTGCGTCATTATCACTGAGCACATCAGCGGAAACAGTGGGTATAGTCCGTGTCAAATCAGACAAGCCGAACACGAACGTCGTCTCGTACTGCTTCGTCCAATCGGAATCGGATCTCGATTTTTTCCGTTCGGGTTCGTTGTCATCGGTATCATTTTTTGATTCTTCAACGTCGGTGAAACGTGATGATCGTTGCCTTTTCAACGACTTTTGCGAAGAATAGTCATCGTTTCCGTTCGAATTGGTCGATTCGGTCGCGTTTCTCTCAACGGCGCGGGAAATCATCCCCGCAATCAATTCCTTCGTATTGTCAAACACTTGTTGCGACACAACATCGCTGGAACTCGAACCAGTGATTTTCGGCGAGGACTCGATCGATCGTTCATTGTTCGAGGTACAATTATTCTTACGTTTTTCATCAACTTTAGCCGTTTCGTCGAGCTTAAGATCACAATCCGCAATTGTTACCGCTGCAATCAATGCGGTATTTGCAGCGTCCTGAGTAGAATGACTTTTCTCGGAGCTACGAGTTGCATTTGCAATTGTTCGGACGTCAGTAATCCGCGGAAGTCCCACCGATGTTGAAATAGTAGCGACGTCCTCATTATTCTTCGACGTTGATTTATCACTCGACTTCGAAATGTTCGTTTCTTTGTAACGATCCTCGCTTAATTGAGCTTTATCGTTTGATGTCTTTCGCGAGTTCTTTACTTCGCGATCGACGAGTTTTTTCTTTGTCCGATCGCTTCCTCTCGCTCGAGAGTGATTATTTATGAGATTCTCTTCCTCCAAATCTTCTTCCTTCGAATCGTCGATTAACGTAACGACGTTTTTGGATCTGAGATTATAACCATGATTCTTCTCGGTGGATTTGCCAGACGATCGGGCTGACGTATTATTGGCCGAGAGATCGTCGTCAAAACTGACAAATTTTCTGAACGATACTTCGTTTCTCACGTTATTCCGCGAGTCGCAATGGATCTCGAGAAAACAATCGTCGTCGGTTCGAAAACTCGTTCGCCGGAAACTCGCGACGATGAGATCACGCGGAACTTCTCGCCAAGCTTCCACCAAGCTACTCACGACATTCCCGACGTTCCATTGGCGCTCGTGTTTTCCGATTTCTTCCAAATACCTACGACAAATATTTCCGATAGTTCTTTGCAGCCGGGATAATTAAGCCTCTTCGAAGTTCTGAGATTTATATTACGACAAATATGTAAAATATTTTCTATCACAGTGATTGTGTCTCTGTGAGATTTAGGTGTATTTATACAATTTTTGCGATTTTTATTTTTTGAACAGTTGGTAGAATATATTTCTGTAGCCTAAGGATATAACATTTTATGACACTTTTTACAAACACATTTTAAGGTCATATAGTAGTTAACCTGGCAAAGAGTTTTTCGATCAATGTGAGGCCGGATATGCGCAAAATATATTTTTAAACGTATATTAATTATTAAATCATTACATATAATAATTCGAACTAAATTTCCTTTAAAAATTTGTATTGAATGTTTATTTTTAAAAATTTTAAATTAAATTATACGAGAAAGAAGTTTATTTTACATGAAGAAGCTTCAGTTATAACTCGTGTCAAATTATATTTAATAATTAAACTATTGCGAACATACATACTTGCTTCTATATGTCATTTTGACGAAATGGAAAACGTCTCTCTTCAGAGGCGTTGCCAACGACGGGAAATTGTCGGGGAAAAAGATGTGCTTTACATTACTCAGTTTGAGATTCCGAAAAGCACTCGTACGATTTCTGTGTAGCATCAACAGGATCTTGCGACTGCTGCTCGACATACGATCGTTCAGTCGAGTCAGCCATTCCTTCAAGAGATTGTCGCTTATCAAAGCGTCCTCGCTGTGACCGTATACATGGTCGTTTTCCGTTATCACAGTGGGATAAGAGCCGCAGATCAATAGCGGCAACTTCTCGGTGCCGGAGGCGTTGCAACACATCAGAATTGTCGCTTTCTTCAGATTCGATTTATCTTGTTGTATGGACGAGATTCTGCTCGGTGAAACATCCAAGTACATCGTCAGCTCGTCCAGATGAAAAAGATTCTCGTATTTGTACTGCATGATGATGAATCTCATTGTGTCAATCCAGAGTCGGTAATCATTGAAAGTCGGTCCGATGGAACCCTTTGAATCGAGAGAGAAGCCACACTTCTTCAGAAAAGACGTCAGCCATCTCTCGGAGCACTTAAAGCCTGAAGAGAAAAGAATTACAACTATATTAACACATTTGCAATGTCATATCGTTTTAAATACACTCAAAACTTTAGAGAAAGTATTATCGAAAGTATTATTCAGATTGACTCTATTTTTATACTTCGTCGAAATTTTTCCGACATCCTGTATATACATTTTTTTAGATATTTTTGTGACAATTTTATCTTACGTAATGTCTCTAATACAGCATCAGAATTAATCTCTCAAAGACATTATTGAGGCTGGAGAAACGGAAATTTCCTTAAAAAAATATTTTAAAGTATTTTGGGTCCGAAAACATTGTCGTTTTTTTCCCCATTTATGTCATTTAGTACCGCTACCGGTTCTACCCACGGAAACCAAGTAATACCCTTTATGGATCGTTGGATTATTCCTAAGGAGTTATTTTGTGCTTTCCCGCAGCACCTTGAGCAACGTGAGAAAGACGAATTTGGGGTTACATACCGGTCACTCTGTACTCGTTGGTCAATTTGAGTGCTTTGTCACGTAAAAGACCCTTGTCGAGAGGTTGGTTCATGGCGTGTCTCTCGCACGTCCATTTCAGCAATGCGTCCTTTATTGCCTTCATGATTGCGTTTCGACGCGGGGCAGTGTCTTGCAGAACATCGCGGATGCGGTTTTTCTTCGTCGGAACGTTAGCCGTTAGATTGGACGAATCGTTTTTCGAGGAGAATTTTTCGGCGATTTGCGCGAAGCGAGTCTCTCGGGAACAAAAGTTTCCGGACAGATGGAACGTATATACCAACGATTTTCACTTGTCCCTCTGGAAGTCGCGTTGACAGATAAATCACCGCAGCTTTGTTCGCACTCGTTTAACCGTCGAGTTTTCCCATTTGGATTGTGAATTATATAAATGGTGCCATACGTCAGACTGGATAAATAATTTGTCATCGAAGAAATATCACTTGTCAAGTTAATGATAAATATAGAAATGACACATTTCAAATGGGATTTTTGTGTTACAGACTTGAATGTATAAAAGATTCGATAAGTATATCGATTTAGCAAGAGTATCGAAAGTAGAAAAGAAAGTACGTGAAATATTTGTTCAGGGGAATAATAAAGTTTTTCTTGAAAAAAAAAAAAAAACCGTGTTCTTTGTTCTCTCACATTTCTTTTGGAGATAATAGTCAAAATAATTTAGATTATCCACATTTAATGTGAGAAAAAGTCTGAACGAATGAATCATAAAATGCGAGTTTTCGTATAAGTTTGGACGAGAGTGTAATAATTTTTAGCAAACCTATTAAGAGATTCGGGGAAGAACATTTTGCGGGGTTGCAAATAATGGCGAAAAAAGAAAGAGACTTGAAAGAACCAGTTTAAGAAAACGAGACTAGACGTTATATTCTCGAGCAAATTTCTAGTCGAAATTCGCGCCGCTTCGTTATCTGGATTCGACGGATTTATAATCGTTCAAGCCGACCGGAATAATTTTAATCAACCGTCGAGATAAGGGGAGATTTTAAACTATATACAACTGCCTCAAACAGCTCGCTTAAACAACGTGAAATATGAGAAGTCATTTTAACTTTTCGTCTCATTTAGTTCCATCTCGCTTCTAATTAAATGGTTGATAAGCAAGACAATTCTATTAGTATATCAAAAGAATGTATATACAAGGTGTTTGATAAATTTTGATCAAGTCGAAGTGTGAAGGTAGATTGGGTCAATCTGAACAAAAAAGTTATGTATCATTTTGCAAAATTTGCAATATTTATTGAGTTATCAATTAATTAATGCGAGCCAATGAGCGCGTGAGAAGCAATAGTTCGGACTCTGTAGGCGTGTATAATTTTCATTTATTAAAAGAGAAAGAGATGGCTGACTTCATGCAATATATTAGCAACGAGAGGTGAAGTAAACAAGCGCGAGCGACGTATGAAACAGATTTTTGCGATCAGCTGATTTTCACAACGATAACAACTGAAAATCATGCACGCCTACGAAGTCCAGACCATCGCTTTCCTCGCGTTCATTCATTAATTAACTCAATAAAGGCCGGTTCTTCCACTTTCCAATAAATCTCGGCTCACTCGACAGGTTATTATTTATAGAATAGGAAACCTGACTAGCAAATCTCTCACTGTTTTTTATTTCTATATATTTATCTGTTAGATACGACTTACACGGTACCGAGAGTGCCGTGTGATTTATCGTTTGGTTTCTGGTCATTTACCAGATATATAAATTTTACTGACACGTAGAACAACGCAAATCAGAATTTTTACCATGAGATAGATTACCCGATACTTTATCTGAAGATAGAACAACCGGCCCTAAATCGGATCGGACCAGAAAAAGTATCCTATATAAAAAAATCCACGCGTTTTAATATCGAATCTATCGCATCTATTGTTGCCTCTTTTTCGCGTTGATCGAGTTGAGTCGAGTCGAATCGAATTGGTAAGATCGAGAGAGTAAATAATGACAGAAGAGCGATTTTGACAGTTCGTCGTATACGTGAAGAAAATTAAAAACGTGACTAAAGTAACGTGACTGTAATTTATATTATATATAACATTAAATACTATTATACATAGGATTTATTATATATTATAATATTATACTTTATATTGTATTATATATATTATATACATACTACAGTAAAATCACTGACCTCGATCGCGCGACCGCGGCGGGGTCACTGACCTCGGTCGCGCGACCGCGGCGGGGTCACTGACCTCGGTCGCGTGACCTTGACGGGATCACTGACTTTGGTCACGTGATTACGGTATATATATATACATATATATGTGTATTATATAGAGAATAGAATATTCTCTATATAATATATATAATAGAATATATATAATAGAATATAATATATATATATATATAATATATTATATATATAATAGAATGTTCTATATAATACACATATAGTATATAGATATATTATATAGATATAGAATATTATATATAATATATATTATATATAATATTCTCTTTTTTACTCTTTTCCCTGTCGTGACTTTAGTCACATGTTGTTTTTTTATTCTTCTTTTTTTCTTTTATTTTTCGAGTTTGATTTTCATGCGTTATTTCTGACATCTCTCATATGTAGATCATGTGTATTATATTGTTTGTAAGACGTGTATATACCAGCTGTCATTGCTATGACAGGTTAAATTTACTGACACTACGCGTTAAAATAAAAGCAATAATAGCGTGCGCGTAGCGCGCGCCTGTTGTGCTAGTGTGTAAATAATCACAAACAATTCTGTCGATCTTGATTGTTACCACTTTTATCGCGACGCTGATTGGATGTCTTTCGGTGACGTTTCTCGGATGCGTTTCTCGGTTACATGTCGTACGTATGTATACTAGCTGTCACATCGCGATGACAGGTTGCGTTTACTGACAGAACACGTTAAAATAAAAATACTAGCAAGCGCGTCTGTGTTGTGCTAGTATTGCAAACGATAACCGCAAAATAGTAAATAACTTTTCTGATCAGAACGACCTGAATCTTCACACTTTGGCTGTGTCAAACATTTTCAAACATTTTGTATATTAGTGAAATAAATTTTACGAAAAAAAATAAGAGGCAAAAAAGTAAAGCAATTGCTGGTTTTTATTGTATGAAATTTTTCAGGATAATATTAACAAATTGCGATGAGCGGTGAATACTTCTTTCACATTTTGAGAGAGTTCACCGACATATCCTTCTTCTTGATACACGCGCGCACTTTTTAATATACGAGCTATTTCTGGAAAGCATTCAGCCGAGTCGTCGCCGCGTTCTTTGTCGCTACCATCTAATTATGCAGGAAATGAGAGTAGAGCGACGTCGCGACGCGCATCCACAGCATTGTGCTCAAAAGCACTCTTTTTTCATTCTTCGTTCCGCTCACCGGTATTCTCTTCTTCTTTAATCCTTGTAGAAACCAGAAAGTTGGGAGTGAAGAATCACAACATTTGCTATATATTAAACGCACACCGATCGGTACCGTATCGTTATACTTTGTAATTTCATGTGCATTCTGTCGATCACGCGGTATGATTATTAATTCTTGTACACAACCTATTATTTGTTTCATACGTGCATTATTAGTATTATTTATTCAATAAATATTTAAACAAGCTCTCTCACTATTGTCGAGAGAATTAATTTCTGTAATTTATTCATGCATTTCATTATCTAGTTCTCATTCGTCTCAACATTTAAAACCATTGATTGTTGTTAATGATATGAGATTAAAAACCACCGTGTATTAAATATTTCACTTATCTCGATATTTGACAAGAAACTAATCAATTGCGTCGTTACGGAAGCGTTAAATCGGCGCGTGAAATTGATTTTCGCGTCGGTTTTTTCAAAAAACCAACATGTGACCTCATCAGTCTGCCGAGAAGATATGAGAATTTCGTTTTGTTCCTGTCGTTGTTTCATGCACTCAACGAATATTGTTCGTCCGAGTTAAATTACATTTCTCGGGGGAGAGAGTTGTCGTCGTACGAACGACGGGAGATCATTTCACATTCTAGATTTTCATCTAACATCGCTCTATCTGTATAATATATTCGAGAGCACAATTCGACGCGCTCTTGCTCCGCGTTGTCCTCTACAAGTGAAAACATTCATTAATATTTGATTATTATTTTATGGTGTGTTATAACTTTGATCATAGCTCTCTCTCGTTGTTATTTCGCGTTATTATGTCAATATTAGCTAATAATTAATTAGTACCGAATGTTACAATTGTAACATATGGCACTATTATTTCGTAATGTGCAGAGAGTAACGAGACGCGCACGAAGATACGCGTCAAGAAGAAGAAATTATTTGTCATATAATTTTTTTTACATGCGTATACAAATATTTCATATATATAGAAATGTATATGGAAAAAAATTCGACGCGAATAATTCGTCGAGTAGATAAGCACTAAGTCAATTGTTTAGAAAAACAAACCAAAATTGAATTAAAATTAAAATAAATCTCGAAACCATATATAGTTCACCGTAATTGTAAACGTGGTTTATAAAATTAAGAATTGAAAAAAAAAACATTATCAATTCGTGTTAAGGACGTTTCGATCATTTATTCTTTTTGATCACCACGTTGTTGACAATAAGTGCAAACTAATGTTGCCGCTTTGTCTTCATTCGTATCTATGATTGATCTACGTAGGCACTCTATCATTGGAGAAATGTTTCGAATTACTCTTGGAATAAACAAAGTACAAACATATTGACAAATGTAATAGAAAAAGAGCTTTATACGTACTGAGAATTGATAAAAATGTGTGATAGTATCGATTTATGTATTACGCCAATACATCATGTAAAAATGTTATTATTTTATGTTATTTATGACAGCGTGTTTACTCAAAAACTGCGCACTGCACTTTAGCAACAAACAATTTAAAAATACTTTATACATATAGTGATGTGTATAACTTTATTAGAGATATTATTATTTAATTTTTGATACACATATATATATATATGTATGTACATGTTGTAAGCAAATATTATAAATATGCATATATATTGTTTAAACAAATATAAAGTGTAAGAATATGAAATGAATTTATGTATGGATATTCTTCTCTTCGCAAGAAGAGAATGTATATTTTATGAAAGTCAAACTGTTGAATATTTATAGCAATATTTTTCGTGACAGTGAAGAGAGTAGATCGAAAACAATCTGCGTAATAAAATCAGTACGGTGACGTGATTCTGAATGTAAAAACAGAGGCCGTTCTCTATATAATACACAATTCCAGTTATCTGCGAGTGCATCCACTTCGACCGGTCGTCTCCACCTGTTATTCTTTTCCGCTCGTTCAATTATTCACATTCAGGGCCGACATGGAATAATATTTAACGGTGGCATCCACGCGTGCCGCATGTCACACCCGACACGTTTGTACGAGTGATATATGTGTGTGTGTATACGTACGTACTTGTGTAGGTGTTCACCTATGAGAAAAATGTTTACGCGAGAGCCAAGTGTAATCTCGCTTTATCGCTCATGCGACGAAAGTGTATAAAAACGCTTATCCTCGTTGTAGTCCTCGCGATGTCGTTCAGGATAGTCGACGCGTTCCGACGTCTGGGTTTGTTGTAACGTAAGTACATCTTAAACACGTAAACGTTTCTAATTGCAACTTGTTACGCGACGCTCTTTGTCTCGCAGCTGTAAACAGAACTTCGCTGCGCGAAGAAGATACGGTTTAACAAGTTATCTCATATTTGCACGAGGATCAGACAGCTTCTTTCTATAATGGTCTATTTTTGAAACGCTTAAATTTTCTTGGTTATTATTTTTGCGGGATTATATAAATCTTTTTATCTTTCCGGCTTGAGTTTTATATTTCCGGGATTTATAACGCATATCCGTCAAACTTGTAGACGTCAAACTCGTCGTGGGGAAAAAATTTGAACTTTTTCAACGACGGGTTCAAAAATAGCTTCAGAACTGCGTTGAAATTCATCTAAACTCTCCCCGGAACTAGAGAGAGAAAGAGAGAGAGAGAGAGAAACGGGTCAGGATTTTTAAATATAATATCGCGTTCTATCGCGGTTTAGAAAGAGATAAGGGTCCCGTGTGCTCTCCTCGCTTTGTACAATAATTTTTCTTTCCTTCATAATTCTTCGCATGTCCCGCCGCTCTCTTTTGTGCTTTTCTTTATTTCGTTTTGCACTTCTATTTATCATAGCTAGATGTTGTTCTTCGACGTAGCCGTTTTCTGGGACAATGCGATTGATCGATGAACGCCGTAATTTCCGGGACAAAAAAAAAGTAAAAAAAAACGCTAATTCTTTTCTGAACTCTCTGGTTGATTCAATATTTACTCTCGAAATTGAAGATAGACTTAGGACAAGGTCCATTATTGATTCTTCTTCCGCAATTGCAGCCTTTGTTCTTGCGGCAAGCACGTTCGTGACAGAGATTAACTTCAACAAATGATCGATTTTAGCAGATCGATACACACACATAGGTATATTAATATATACAGAGACAGACACATGCACACATAAAAACAACAATAGCGATAAGATCACATTAACGATAAGAAGTATAAAATATTTTATAATATACAATAAACATTTGTAAAACTTTTATTCTTCGAACGTGTCTGTTTCCGCACAATTTGCAGCTTATAATCGACGTATTATCACGCGGATCATTTATCTATCGATCGCGCATTTGGAACAATTTCGTTCTTCCGCACGGGATACGCCCTTGTCTTTCAATGCATTCGAATTCCTCCAGGTGTAAATGATCACGTTAACTAATAGTTATCCACGCTTCGCAGACAGAACCAAGTTTCTCCACAACCCTCATTAACGGAAACTAACGCGGAGAAATTCATGCTTGCTGAATCTAATTGATTCGACAAAGACGTCAATTGATTTCTCTTGAATGATGGAGTACCAGGCACGTCCCTTTGACATGGAGACCGTGTTCGTCAAAGCAAAAAAACAGCGAACGAAGAAGTTTCGCGGTATGGATCTGCCGCTCTACACGGTCATCTGGCCAATGATTTACGCGGTGCGAATGTTCGGGTTTGCTCCTTACGACTTTATGCAAGACCGTCTGATGCCATCGAATGTCTATCTGATCTTTACGATAATCTTCGTCACATTGAACAGCTATATAATGTACACAGTGATCGAAAACATTATGGGTGTCAATCAGAATGATCCAATTCTCGGAGGAACGGAGAACTCGAAGGTCAGTGAAAATATTGATGTGTAGGGTTGAGGTGTGTGATAAGATTCAAAGTAATGTGTGAGAAAAGGACAGTTGTAGAACCGGTTGTAGGGTGTTGTTGCAATAAAATTCAGTAACAATCGATTATCCAGACACGTTTCGACTTTATTGATTTAAATCGTCTTCGGTGGACATTCTTAAAATTGCATTTCTTCACTTATGTATGACGATTATCTTGTCTTTAGAAATTCGTCGATACTGAGAATAACCATAATTAGATAAAATAATAGCGTTGTCACAAAGAAATAGATAGGTATCGACGAATTTCTAAAGATGATCGTCATACATAAGTGAAGAAATGCAATTTTAACAATGTCCACCGAAGATAATTTAAATCAATAAAGTCGAAACGTCTGGATAATCGATTGTTACTGAATTTTATTGCACAACACCCTGCAACCGGTTCGAACTGTTCTTTTCTTGCATACTATTTTGGATCGGTGAAAACTTTATTTGTGACAATGTTACGTAAAACATCCAACAACAGACGTAGAAGCGAATTTAAAAAATAAAAATAGAGATCAAGGATTTGAGTAATTTATTTATTTTTGAACAAAGATTAAAAGTTTCGACTTTGACTTATTTTATTTATTTTTTCTTCAACATTTGATCGAACATATAGAATCCATGTGTATGAGAGAAATAATAAGGCCGGTAAGATCCAAGCGCTAGATGTATGTACGTGCACAAAATAATTTAAAAAAATGTAAATATTAAATATCGAATTTAAATGTCGAATTAAATTCGAAAATCTTGATTCGCATCTCATAAATAAGAGGGAAAAATTCATTTAGATTGCATATAAAAACGACTTTTTCTTATTGCACTGTGAATCTATAAAAGGCACGACCTCGGACTTCCCACATTCCGTGCTATAGAATCTAAGTTTCTTAAGAGAATCGAAAACTCGCAAGGCAATGATCGAAATCATTCAGGTGATTTTTAACAACGGCGTGCTGATGTACGAGCTAGGTCTGGTCATGTTAACGAGGCGTAAATTCGTCAGCACCTGGAACGCGCTGCAAGATTACGACGAGAGCGTCAGACAACTCGGCTATCCTCGAAAGGAGACGAGAACCGCGATCGTCGCGTGGATGCTCGCGATCGTCATCACGATCATTTGGGTCGTCGTCAATCGGTCCGGAATGTACGCCTTCTTTGAAACATGGAGCTACAATATGGGATACTTGTTGCCGTACGTCGGCACCTCGATCGCACTCTACAAATTTGTGGGGATGGCGTTTTTTCTAGGCCAGCGGTTTCATCATCTTAACACGATTGCGATGAAAACTCTGCCGCCGGCGTCGACGAAGAGTAAAAGCGCTACCACTCTCAGTAGAAAGGTAAAGGAATTAAGTTTACAGCACGCGCGTATAATTTATAAATTTTAATATCTTAATGTATATGTGTATATATATATATAATTTATAATCTTTTTTACAAATAGTTTTGCAAACAGTTAGAGACAAACTAATGTAATTTTTTATAAATCAGCAATAATGAAAAATTGTGATATAAGATTTGTTTTGTAAAAGACCATACTGAGTCTGCACAACGATCTGATGATCGCGGCGGAAAACTTTGAATCGCTGTATTCGTGGTCGCTGCTTCTTTGGCTTGCTAATCTCTGTCTTCACGCCGTCAGTAACATATACTTCATCATTACGTGGCTACTTATACAATCGTGGAAAGACATTTTTTTGCCGCTGATCTACTGCTTAGGAACCTGGTTGGTATCGTTTATTTATCAGCTTCTCTTACTCAGCGCCGCCTGCGACTACGCCTCTTCTCAGGTAAACTCATGTTTTTATTTCTTTGATATGCAAAAGAGAGAAAAAGACAAAGAGAGAGAGAGAGAGGAAAAGAAAAAGAAATAAAAATTTTTCTTAATATAAATTACCGTAGTAAAAAAAGCAAGAATTAAGACAATATTATAAATAGTGATCTAAAATTTATTATTGATAAAAAAAAATTATAGCATAATAGATGTTTTCAATACAAGAAAAATTGGAATATTGTAAAAAGTATAAATATACGGTGCGGCCTGAATGAAGAATTAGGAAACGTTCGTCTTGTTTCAGGCTAATTGTATGGCGCCGATTCTTATCGAATGGCAAGTCAGACTGATGAAAAAGAATGAGGTGAGTGTAGAAATGAAACCATTGTTACGTAGCGAATATACATTCAAGCTTTTTTTTATTGCGAACAGAAACTACGTTTGATTCTACGAAGATTTTTCTCACCTTTCACGAATGCAATACTAACAATAAGAATAATATTATAATATCTATTCCCTTAACACTAATCTATTCCCTTACGAAGAACGCGCGTCATTAATTTTTTTGCGTCTCATAATGCCGCTCTTATCGCATTTACATGTAAAAAGCATTTTAACGACTGCAATCTGCATAAAGACTTCTCTTCGAATGCAGGAACATACCGAGTCGTTGTTGCAATTTCTAAATCGAAGGCTCAACTTCTCCGCCGGCGGTTGCTTTTACGTGAACTTGCCCTTATTACGTTCGGTAAGTAACGACCGAGAGAATATAAGCGAGACAATAATACGTAATATTAATTTTTGTAATTGAGTTTGTGTAATTCCGCGGTAATTGCAACTTTTACATTTTTTATAGTGAAATTTGATTTCTTTAAAATTTCACATCGGGCGTATCATTTAACCCGTAAAGCACGCATGTCAAAGAGATTAAAGTGATTAATAACAACAAACGCTTCGCGAAAGTAATAAGACTTGCGATTTACGTTATTCTCGCAAAGATTGCAAGTAAGTATAAATCACCGTGTCAAAATTTCAAAATCGTTAAATTATCCAGATAATTCCTCGGAAAAATTGAACACGTTTCCCACGATGCGATGTTATCACGCTAGTACGACTTAAAGAGGAGCGCGCAGTCGCGCTCGGGTTTCCAAGACGCTGACGAGTTAATCAAAGCAATTAAAGTGAAAATATTGTATTTCAAGTGAATTTTATTTTTATAAAAAACACACTTGACACACAGACGTCGTATTATGTAAAGACCAGAACATAAAATATATAACAGAGCGATATACACGTAATGATAATTATATCAAAACATCAAAGCAATTAAAGAAGAAATATTGTGTTTTCTGTTAATGTTATTTTTACGTAAACTTACCGCACATGATGTGTTACATAATTTACAGAACGTAAAATACGTAATACAAAACATAGTAATAGTAATTATGTCAATGCAATACGCACACACATTTGTGTGTTGTGAAATAGAAAAATTGCTTCGAAAAAAAAATAAATAAATAAATCTAACAACTGAACAATTTCTGATGCCACAGACGGCAACAATACAAATGCGATTTTTTCTTGTTATATGAAATAAAAATTATATGTGTATGTACATAGATTTTTCTTGCTCTTGTATAATTCATCGTCACGACCTGATCTTTATGTCGAATCAACGCTGGCCGTTCTTGTTACGTGACGAAGGTAAAGGTTAATTGGGTCCCGTTGGTTCGATATTCGAGCGAAACTTTGAGAGACGCTTTAAATGCCGATGTAAACGCCGTAATTACGCGCGGCTCTGGAAAACGCGATCTTTGAGTTTGGTTCTAGATTTCGCAAACTGAACGAAGCGACACGTCTATTCCACCTGTGCGAGATGAGATGCTTTGACACAAAATTTTACGAGTTATATACATATATATGCATGTATCGGCTTTGAGGAATATATCTCCGACCCTTTTGACCGTCAAAGTTCTCACGACAGTTTCCGCTTAGTTTCGACCGGAGAAATATTGGATTTAACAACAGTCTCTATATAATTTCTGTACACGTACGACGCTCTTAGATAGAGAATTTACGCGTTTCAATGTATCATAAAAATGACAATTAACAATCGGTGATCTCGGCGATTATTGATTGTTGTGAAATTTACTCGAATATTGAAAAGAATGAAATGTTATTTTCAGATTGCTTCTTTGACGACCACATATCTGGTAATACTACTGCAATTTCATGGAGGAGACAATTGAATTGGACAAAGAAATTGTAAGATCGAGAAGTAATAGACATAAAATATTGAATCTCTGTATAGCAAAAAAATAGTTTGCAATATTTATTTACGCTATTTTGTAATTAATATTGAACTAAATATGACATTTTCTTGGATGCGCATTACAAAACAAAGTTTATACATACGTGCAACATAATGTCTGTATAAGTATCACAATTGAATATAAATTATGTAAATCAAGTGTAACAAAAGTGAAAATGTATTAAATGATTATATCTGCTTTAAACTACTTTTTCTTAGATGCGCTCGTGCAAAGTAGCAATAATGTTGAACGCAACATTTGCATGTGAATTGTGCCATCACTGATTACGGCAACCTGTTTTGAATTCGGCGTTCAAAAGAAAAACCCGCTTTTTCTGAAGTGCTTATAAAGCAAACGTTAATTTCAATTCACACACAGTATCAACATATAACACAAGCGAAAAAGATAAGCGAAAAAACTTGATGATTGTTGTAATTTTTTCTGAATTTCACAATCTACAAATTTGCGAGTGACACGTATAAAAAAATTCTCTTGATTAATAAATGTTAATTTCAATTTAAAGAGTTCTTCTCTTTATTTTGTAGCACAAAATGCACAATTTACAAAGTAATTTGATTGCGTTATGTATCGCAATAAATTATCGCTTATTGTATGACGCGATGTTCCAAGAAAATTAACAATTTCATAAATTATAAAATTTTATTGCAAAATTTACGTTGTAATTTACTTCGGAGCTTGTTCAATCTTGCGTGTGCGATGATTTGTCGATGATTTATCCATTAAACTGGAAAATTGTTTAATACAACTCTGTATTGCTTGCGGTTTACTCGAATTGCAGTTTTCGAAACGCATATATATAGTGTGTCACATAATTATTATTACTCTCACAAAATACAGATAAAGAACAAAAAGTAAAACATAAAATCTAATAAATAAAAATAAATAAAAATAATATTGCATGTTTGATTCTATACTTTACATTTTCTTTCTGCGTATACATGTATTTGAGATTAGATTTTGTGTGATTTTATGTAAATAATTTTTTATAAACAGTCTCTCTCTTCTTAAACAAATCTTGCCGAACTCGTTTTTGTTATTGTTGCTTGTGCAGTTATCATAATCATAAGTCGTTCATGCGGTTAATCAAGTTTTTTTTTGAAATTCACATTTCAACCACATTCCGTAAAAACACACTATCTGCATCTTGCAACTTTTCTCGGAACTTCTTGCGGTAATCAAGCGTCGTTTATGATGCGCGAAGAATTTTCAATGATATTTCAGACGTACCACAGAATTTTTGCATACATTAGACCGTCGCAAAGAAATGATAAATAATTTGGATAGCATTCACATGAAATTTTTGGTCATTTATTTAGTTATATATCTTCGAAATTACTAGAAATTTTTTCAATTCAGTTTTTTTATCAACGCGGAATCGTTTGAACTTTCGGTTCAAAAAAAAGCAAACTTGAAAAGATATTGATTTTTTGCGTGAAAGTCGGGTCTCACAGATTCCCAGTCTGTCCAACGCTCGTAACCGGAATGAAATATAATTTAAACTCTTTCACAATAAATGTCGTCCAGTGGCAATATAATTTTATGAGCTTATTATATTTTTTCACTTTTACATTCTGTTTTCTTTTATATGTTTTGATTTTCTATTATTTTTTATTTTTTATTGAATAAAGTGTGTTATTATTATAGCAGGAACCGAGGTCGTTCTCTTTGCTTTGTCAACTATAGCTCTCTTTTTGAGATAGTAATCCAAGCATTGACATGAATCTTATCGTTATTACTGGTTGTTAAAAGTTCCATATTTATCTCTCTCTCTTTCTCTCTCTCTTTGTTTTTTTTCTGTTTTTTTTTCTCTTTTTTACTGTCGTATAATATGGTGTCTGTTTCACCGCAGCGTACGTAAACTGCGAATCATAAAGAGGACTTTACGATATATGGTGACTGCGAAGAGTGTCGCTTTATAAACCCGGCAAACTGAGTTTATCCCGCATAGCGTTTCTGTGTCGCCCGGCTTTTCATTGCTATCGACACATTTTATTAGTTTACGTCGCGGATAACATGAAGCGGAACAACTTCGCGTACGTGAAGACATCGATCGACGTGCGTTGCTTTCAGACGGCAAAGGTCTAGACAGTGACAAATAACGACCCCCTTTTGGCATTAAAAGCAAAAAACGAGAAAAAGATAAAACAGATGAATGTAAAAATCGCAATTTTCACATTCAAGTCTCTCCCTTTTCATACATTATTTCTCTTTTATTACATTCTATTACTATAACTACCGATATTATTAATTACCGAGTAAGTTTTTTCTCTATTTGTGAAATATGTATTTCCAATCGAGAAAATATCTTTATCGGCTTTTCCGAGCTTAACCAAAAGAACGATCGGTATGTCGAAAATATAAACAGAGATTCAATGTTGTTAAAGGTACATATAAAACAAAAAATATATATGTACGTATTTAGCTTGCGAATTGCACAGTAACAATTCTAAAATTCATAAGATGCCACTTAGCATTACACATACATGATTTATATAGTACCCATTTAATTCCCTAATGAAATTAATTTACACGTTAAAAATATACATTTTGCATCCAATGTAAAGTCCTATCCTTTTTTAATTAAAAAAAAAAAAAAAAAAAAACAATTACATTCTGTATATCTATTTTTCACGGCGAATATAATGTTTCGTGTGAATTCACTTGAAGGTTGCAAAATTGAGAGAAAACTTGACATTGACAAAGAGAATTTAAATTTGTATGAAAAGAAGTTTTCACAATGAATAAACTAGAAGCTCCGCACAGACATCTACTATTCTTTTTGTATTTTATTCCCGGTTCTCTATATCTTACGTCCGTAATTTTGATGTAAATTTTAATGGTTTTATATTACGAGAGAAACTACAACGTTGGTTAAATGAAGTGAAGTCCACTTCTCATTGTGTAATACAGCGTTGCACGGTATTACGTGCGGCGTAGGAACTTCGTAATTAACTACGTTAAATTAGGATAGAATTGTCAAAGGAACGAAAACGCATTATCTCGTATCTCTTAGAGACGCACTCGTCAAAAGGTGGAAAGAGCTTGATTTTATATTAAAAACGTATGTGATATACTGAACTTGTGCTCTCTACGGCAAATTCTCTACTGCAGATAATATTCCTCGTCGTCTACGCAGATGTTGCTTGCAGATGTAAATTTCACCAGTTTGTGCCAAAAGCCGCGGAATAACAAAGAAGGAAGGGAAAGGGGAGAGGGGAACTCGCGTCGCGACGCTGGCAAAGGAGAGCCAAGAGTGCTGTTTTCCAGGCAAACGTCAAGTTCGGCAACGTCTCAAAGAGAAAAGTTATCTTCATATTCCCCATATTTTGTTATTTCGAGAGACAGATTGGTTGGGATTTCTTAAGACCCAGTGGCAAATATGAAAAGTGTGTATTCCCCCTCCAAAAAAAAAATTCTGTCTTTCTCTTTTATTGTTCGCAAAAAAAAGTAATATGAGGAGGTATCCAATATTCGTGGTAATATTCCGCGACTCGTCGTCAAAGGAGAACGTTGTTACACAAGCAATATTATATATAGCTTGATAAAAATTGCGAACACGAAGCCGTTTGCTTACGAGTTTAAAGGTGTTGTAGCTGCTTTCTATCTAGCGAGCTTTATATCACGTTGGCGTCATTGAATTTGCATAGTATTGCTTCATTACATCCGACGGATAATCAGGAACTCCAACCTGTGCGTTCACAAATTTTAAGGAAAAAAACACCACAATGTGCTCAGATAAAATTAAAATTCTTGTTATTATTTCTAAAGCTGTTAATATTTTTTTTTTTGCTTTACATAATTTTTTTTTGTTTGTAACGTCACGTTACACACAAAGCGACACGCAACACGTATTATATCTCGTGTCGTGCTTTCGTTTTGTTTCCATCTGTATTCCAAGACAAGTCTTAATATTGCTTTTGTATAGGAACTGTTGCATGCTCGCACACAACACAGTCAAAACAATTTTTTTTTTTTTTAGACAATCTCCTTTTTTGTGAACAGAAAAGCACAGAAATATTTGAAAAACAATGGCGAAACACGGAGGTATGTGAAGCGCGCGCTCAATATTCAAAAGAATTTCGCCACACATGTGTATCTCAAAACGAGAAGAGAGAAAATAGAACGGGGTTTTTCTACTTGTTAAAATGCGCTCTCACAAGGAGACGAGTCCAGCACCGAAAGGAAAGAGAAGGCGGAATGTAATAATTCATGTCCTCGGAGATTATATTTTTACTGAATATTCCGACACACTTTCCAGATATTCCGCCCGTTTAACCGTAACACCGACCGCGTTACCGAGGGTGTTCAATGAAACATATTTTCACAGTTTTCTTTCGTAATATTAGTTTTCTGTTTTACTTTTACCTGGGGAGGGGTCTGCAAAAATATCAAAAAAAAAAAACACACTTTATCAAACTCTTCTTTTTAATGATCCGAAAAACAGAGAGTTTACACGCCGTTTCACTTGCCGAAACACTTTCTCCGTTCTTTATTTCGCGCTCACTGGAATGGGCGTGCTTGAACAGCGATTTAGAACTTTAGTGGCTTTTCAAAAAAAATAAAACTACAAAAAAAAAAAAAAAACAAAAACGTGCCAACGAGGTGACACTTTGTTCGCGAACGATATTACGATGCACGAGCGACGACGACCGCAATACCGAAGAATAGGAAAAAACGAGCGAACTCTTCAAGCAGTCGGCAATGTTACCACGACGCGACGCGTTGCATCTATTTTCCACACCATTGCTCCGGAAAATTGCTCCTTTCGTCGGTTCGCGCCATTCTCTCGCAAAGCAGATGCACATGAACTACTTATTTCCAATAAGTAGTTCGTTCCTTGCACGCTCCGCGCGGTTCTGAACGATCGAACACGCGTGGGGCACACGGAAAAAAAGTGGCTCATATAAGTTGAAACAACGTAATATCTTTCGAATCCCATTGTACTCGCACAGGTGTCTTAGAAAAATTACTTTATTAAAAAAATAAAATTCTTCAAAAAAATAAACTGTTTTCTGATTTTTATTGAAGAGGTCGTTTTACATTTAAATTTAACAAGTTTTAACTGAGAAATAATTGTCCGTGTCTAAAAAGATTTCACACAATGTATCAAAAGAAATCGCGTCCCTTAAAAGATTTTCTCGCCCGCGCAAAGAAACTAATTACACCGCGATTGCTTTCGTAGATTGAACTAAAATTTAATTTAAGTTAGAGCCATTTAGGTAATTTTATTAATTTACTACCGATTGATTTTGCCGTTACCCGTTAATTTGCAACAGCTTTGATATTAATTCGGTTAAACGAGTTTGTTAACTCGCTTCCTGCCAATAGGAATTAGCCTCGGAGGAACTCGAAAGCAGCGAGATCGGTGGAATTTCTAAAGTCCGGTGAAATTTATATGTATATGTGTGTCTATGATACGGTGAACGAGATGATAAATTGACCACACAAAGGTGTCATGTATTCCGGAAATCTTTATTTCTCTCCTAAACGCTAAAAAAATAGGATTTTTTCAGTTTGGGAAGATTTAAGCACGGCTCGTTTTCAAAAGCTGCGGATAATCATGAAAGGGATTTCTTGTTACACTATTTCGGTTTTTCATAAAATCATGAAAAATTTTCTTTTCGCGGTATTATTTTGTTCAATTAGTACGTACTATAAAAAACGCAGGGCAGTTGTTTTTTCTGGATTTCTTGAACGTTGGTTGTTTTATTGTCGGAACGATGCAAAACTAGATAACGACGTTATATAAAAGTTACGTGACGAAAACATTTTCAAAATTTGTCAGGGTATCGATAAAAGAACGTAACTTCGGAAGAACATATCTCCCCGACATACTGTATGTACGCATGTGAGTGAATTTTCAATAGAGGTATTTACGTCACATCGTTCGCTTTCCGACGCGTGGGCGGAAAACTACGGACGCAACCAGCTACGTCATCGAACGTCGATATATTCCGTACACAATGCAGGGGTCGAATCTGGCAAATACTCAAGCGGGTCAGGACTTAAGCTTAAAAATTTACTTTGTGGATTAAATAACACATCATTAAACCCGAGTAGCGCATCGCACAAACAAGTGCCGCGCATCGCATCTCTCTCCCGCTTTGCCGTAAAGCGCCATTCGATATTTTATTCAACGCGGTTCGATGACACGTATAAAACGTTACTTCGCGTTGTTTCAGAATTTGATTAAATCCCTGTCAAAAAAAAAAACAAAACAAAACAAAACATCAACGATAGTCTGTCCATGATTTATTTTTTTTTTTTTTTAGCGATCCACGTGAGAATCGAAACAGATAGACAAAGCAATAGTAAAAGAGAATGACATGGGATTTTTACAATTTTCAAGCGAAAAATTCTGATTTTCGTGGATATAAATGGAAAATATAACTTCAAATAAATTCATGTCAGTCTTCTTTTTAAATCCGCAAGAGTTTTACGAACTATATACTTCTGTGATATTTCACACATACACACACAGTGAAGAACGTAACAAATTCGGCACGCGAAAATCAATTTGAATGTCGAGGACAAAGGATGAAGTCGGGCACGAACTCGATGCGGTTTTGAAAATTAATTGAGTTTTCAGGAAAACAGAGAAAAAGAGAAATAGAGAGAGAGAGAGAAAGCATAATAGAGACCACTCTTAACTTCGTGTACTATTCTCGGCTACTTAACGAGCGACGAAAATTATCATTATTGTCATAGAGAACAATTAGAAATTTTCAGATTATGTTTAAACGAGTCTCAAAAAAGAGAACAAGCAATACCGCAAAAGTTTTAATTAATCTCAAATTTTTAAATTAAAACCGACCTATATAAAAAAGGGCATTTGGACCGAGAAGTGCGCGTTTTGGAGTCGAATGTATCGCATCTATTGTTGCCTCTTTTCCGCGTTGCAGATTGGTTGGTTGGTTGGTTGATCGAGTCGAATCGAATCGGTAAGATCGAGAGAGTAAATAATGAAAAGCGATTTTGAGACAGTTCGTCGTATATGTAGAGAGAAAATTAAAAACGTAACTAAAGTCACGTGACAGGAAAGAGTAGAAAAACAACACGTGAAAATAACGTGACTGTAATTTATATTATATATAACATTAAATAATACATATTATACATATAATTTATTATATATTTATAATATTATACTTTATATTGTATTTTATGTATTATATACATACTACAGTAATGTCACTGACATCGGCCGCGCGGCCTTGGCGGGGTCAGTGACCGCGGGCGCGCGGCCTTGGTGGGGGCGGGGTCACTGACTGCAGTCGCGCGACCGCTGCGGGGTCAATGACCTCGGTCACGCGACCGCGGCGGGGTCACTGATCTCGGTCGCGCGACCGCGGCGGGGTCACTGACCTCGGTCGCGCGACCGCGGCGGTGTTACTGACTTCGGTCACGTGATTACGGTATATATATATATATATATATATATACATATATGCGTATCTGTGTGTATTATATATAGATATAGAATATTACATATAATATATATAATATTCTCTTTTTTACCTTTTTCCCTGTCACGTGTTGTTTTTCCACTGCTCTCTCTCACTATTTTTTGAGTTTTTTTCATGCGTTATTTCTGACATTTCTCATATGTGTATTATATGGTTATAAGACGTATATACTATCTGTCATCGCGGTGACAGGTTGTATTCACTGACAACACGTTAAATAAAAATAACAATAACGTACGCGTAGCACGCGCCTGTGTTGTGCTAGTAGTTTAAAAAGTAAAAAATACTGCTCTATTATTTAATAATTATTACGAAGTATTATGAAAATAATTAATATAATATAATTATTAAAAGTGTAAAAATATTCTCGGGCGTCATATCAGTGGCGCTCTATGGCCTTCGGCTTTGTTGATGTGACCTTGCTTTTCCATCTCACGCATTTCTATATTGTATTTCTACATTGTATGTGCTTTGTGAATTATCATAATCTTTAACGAATAAAGTTTGTTCTGGTGTGTTTAAAAATGAAGATCGATAAAGTGCACTGCGTGTTATTCCAGTTTTACTTCGAGCGAGACAGCTGAAAAAGCACAAAGACTGATTTATTCTGCGTATGGAGAAAATGTTGAGTGCGAGAACGTGTCAAGAGTGGTTCTCGAAATTTGCTGATTTCGCAACTTCGGCGACAAACCACAGTCTGGAAGGCCAAGACTTGAAATCTGACAATTTCCAAGGACTGCTGGATCAAAATAATTCCCAATCGAGTGTAGAACTTGTTAACTGTTACAAGCCGATCGTATAACAGACAGAAAACGACTATTTACTGGTGAAACCTAAACCAGTTATTCTGCTACACGACAATGCTCGTTTTCACGTGGCTCTTGCGACGCAAAAAACAATAATGGGAAGTTTTATCACATCCGGTGTATTCTCCAGACATTGTGCCTTCTGATCGTTATTTGTTCAGGCAGCATACCTTTGATGGTTTACACTTTTGAAATATGGAAGACATTCAAAAATGTATTAATAACTTCATTGCCTCTAGATCTCAGAAATTATTTTCTTATCCAGAAAACAATCTATCAATTATTTGATAGATGGCGGAAGAAGATACAAAGAAAGAAGAAATATTTTAAGGAAAAATAAATACTTTTTAATAATAATAAATATTTTTATAATAATAAATATTTTTAATAAAAAGAAACGCCAATAAATTTTGACATCTCTAATATTATCATATTTAAAATAATTTGACGACTACAAAAGTAAAATCCTTCATATATAAACAAATTCTATAATTTATGTATAATTATATACAATCGTACATAAGATTGTTTCAATCTTGTCTTGATATAATTGATACGTATACAGGGTATATAAAAAGTACCGGAACTCCAGAATATCTCGGAAAATATAAGTTTTGCAGAAAAGTGTTTTGGACAACACAGTTGTAGGGTTTAAAAGGATTTACTTACTGATCTTATCAGTTTGATCTTCGATGGCGTCGCCAAGGTCAGATCAAGATTACATCGATTTTTTTAAATAGAACTCTCTATTTGTATCACATATTCTTGTAACTTGATTCAAGAGCTTTCCAAAACACTTAAGTTTAATTTTCATCAAATACTTTTTGAGTTATGAAGATGGAATGTTGGAGTACTAGCATTATCCAAGGTATACCAGGTACATAGAGGTTACTCGATCGCATTTACATCTCTTGTACGTGTGATCCAGTCGACTAAGCAATAGTAATCTTCTCTTATAGTAATCTTGCCTTAGTTGGCTGGATCACACACACAAGAGGTGTGTAAATTCGATCGGGTAGAACACCTTGGATAATGCCAGCGGTACTCTAACATTCAATCTTTATAACTCAAAAAATACTTAATGAAAATAAACTTCATTATAGTGTTTGGAAAAGCTCTTGAGTTAAGCTACAAGGATATATAAAATAAAAATTAAGAAATTCTATTTAAAAAAATTGATGCGACCTTGACTTTACCTTGACGACGTTATAAGATCAGAAAATAGATCTTTTTAAATTCTACAACTTTTGTCTGAAGCACTTTTCTGTAAAACTTATATTTTTCGAGATATTTTGATACTTTTTATACACTCTGTATCCTTGTTTCTAACCGACTTATTGAATTTTTGTTTGTAGAACAAAATGAAGAACTGTTTCTTATTACGATTTTGCCAAGTAGTTAGATAAATATATATATATATATATATATATATATAAAATTGAAACAATCTTCTACGAACTAAATTGCGTTTGACGAAGCGTATGAGATAAACGTGTCCTCCATGATATTAAGAAAGTCGTGACTCGCGTAAGCTTCAACGTGCATGACAAAACTTGAGCGACAACTCGAGAGAATTCTCTCGAAAGCAAGTGGTTATTCTTAGGAAAATTTCTCTGCCATTTCGCGTAACCGCGAAACGATAATGCCTCTCGCATCGTTACGTGCAATTTCCACTGCATTACGAGACAGCAAGCGCGAAGTGCCACTGCTCGGCTAGTATATACATATATACGTCCTTGCGCTCGCATGTCCGAGATCTTCATATACCGGATGATCACCGGATGATCGTTGTCACGACGTCCACGTATGTATAGCGCGTTTGAGTACGAATTTCATGCAAATCGTCTTGACATCGACCGTCAGGGCATAAATTTGCACCAATTCCGTCGCGCGAAATTTCCATTTCACCGACATTTGAAACGATCTATCGCGTGTGCATGTCATTAACTTCAGATTCATAAACATCACTAAAACAAAGATTATTTTTGAACGATGGCTGCAGAAGAAAGAAGAAGAAGTTTATCCCGGATAATTTTTCGTGCGTAATTTTTTATTAAAAATTCAAAAACATATATATACAATACACATAAAAACCTGCATTGATTTTTTTATAACATAAAGAGTGTGATAATATACAAAATTTTTATTTACTAAAAATAATACATAACTGTGTTGAGGAAACGGGAAATGGAAAAAGCAGGATATCTCTCAAGGCTTCTAGGTGCTTCTGTAGATGTGTTCGAATTGTGACGTCAGAAGCGAGAGGTTGTATCAATTTTCGTCTTGCAACTTACATCGAGAAATGAAACGGGTTTTTTTTTTTCACATGCCACCATGAACGTTCGAAAGCTTACATTGAAAAACATTCGCCGAATTCTTCTTTTTCTCGTTTTCCGGCAGCGATAAATGCGTATATAATTCAATCTACGTTTGACGTTGTAAGTTTTCAGCGACAATAAACCTTATGACAATTGATCCGAGATTTATAAATATTTAGTAGCCTGAATCGAAAAGGAATTTTTCGACGGACCTCGCCACTGTGAGCTTTCAAATATCGATGGTGACGCGTGAAAGAACCAATTTATTTCAATGTAAGCCGCGAGACGAACATTCGCGCGATTTCTCGCTTCTGACGTCGTAATTCGAATACAAAGATTCTCCAGAAGTGTTCAAAAAAAATTCTTATCTATTTATACAATTTATACATCTAAGTCTGTTCGCGTTATCACTTGCACAATCATACGTATGCAATAATGTAGTCAGAATGTCACTTGTCTCTTACATAAACGATATACAACACTTATAATACACGTTGTTCTATGTCGAACGGGTTTCTGTGTGTCAAAAATTGCTATTGTTGTGTAAATGGCAATCCGCTCGATGCCACTCGAGATCTCCTTTGATATTTCCGCGAGAAATATGAGGGACTCGAGGATCGTATCTTCGTCACGGGAGATAAATCATAATATCGCTTTCTATTTCTTTTGCGTAATATATTAGTAAAAAAAAAAATCTTTTCAAACGAATCTTCGTGTATCATTTCGTGAGAAATGAACGAAATTCCTTGCGATATTGCGATCATAGACTTGAAAGGTACAAATTTTATCGAGAAAGAGACAAATGGCAGGAAGTGTTCGCGAATGTCAGATAAATTTTTTTTTTTTTTTTTTTTATAGTATACAGAGGCCGGCATCAATGTCTTTGTATTTTTGCTGGATCTGGAAACACTCGATATTTTGAATTAGACGCGTTATATGTAGAATTTTTTACGCAACATGACTCGTGCATCATTCTAATTACGAGTATTTCAATAATTCTACGCAATAAAAAAACAACACGCACTTCTAATATGAAATATTTGATTGAAAATATGAAGTAACTCTAGATCTAGTAAATGTGGAGACATTGATGACCTTTGTACAAAAAAAAAAAAAAAAGAAAAACAAAACCTTAAATAAAATTCTAAAATCCTAATGTAACGTTTTCAAAAAAACTCAAACCATATCGCGTGTGACGCCATTTGTAAAATCCGCGCGCAATATTTACAATAAACTTGCAGTGAAGTAAAGTGATTATGTTTTTTTTTCGATAAAATTTGCAAAAATACACTTATACATAAGTTATATCGTCGCATTACGTTTCTCTTTAATAAAAATCTCTCAAACTTTGTTTAAAAAAAGACCTATTTGTCCTAGTTAAGTTTTGCTTTTTTTTATGCTTTTAGTAACTTTTCATTTCGTTACAATTCGTTGCCATTTCTTGCAATTTCTTCGAAGACATGAAGAAATTTAAGTTGTTCGGATTCACGGTGGCGTAACGGTGAGGTTCGCTCTGTTGATACAAGTTAGCAAAAGCGGAGAACGAGGGATCCAGTCTGAATATCTTATCGGATGCATCCCCAGGCGATATTTTCCGATGAAGAAATGATAAGATTTTCTGAATTGTTTCATTTTTATACTCGTTTGTTGAGTCTTCTATCTGGAAACTAATAATATAGCCACGAATCGTAAGTTAAAACATTTTAAAACATTTTTTTTTTATTAGATTATATTATTTATATGTTTTATTGTACACATATATAATTAACTATATTTTTAACGCGCAGAAAAATCAAAAAACTTTAAGTAAAAAAAGTTTTATAAAAAAACGAGAGAGAATGACATTTTTTACTTTTAATAATTTCTATCATTAAATGTAAAAAGAAAATATATTATTTTTGTATTTAATAAAATATTCTAAATTACTCTTTGCTCTTCGGTGACGAAGTCCTTCTGTGCATCTCGCTCTTCAAAATGTCAAACGTCGCAAGTGGAGGAGGCGAAAGTACAGGCGATACTGATGACTCACAATCGAGCGATGCCTTCAAACATTTCAGATTGGATGTCAGAAATTTGTGTTCAACCGTCATATTGCTTTTGTGCATACTCACTTCTACGTCGTCTTCTTCCTCCGTTGACAACGCTTCGTCTCCCGTTTGATCGTTTTCTTCGAACGCAACGAACTGTTTGGAGATTCTTCTTTTTCGTAATCGAGACACATCCTCCGACGGAGGATTCGGAGGAAACGACGGATGTTCATCGGAGAACTTCTGCGGTAAGTCGATGCGGTAATGATGGTTTTCTCCAGTTCCGGGTATCGAAACAGCATTGCTCGTAAAGTGCACTTTGCGTTTTTCGATGGAAGTTGATCGCTTCGGCGTGTGATCATCCAGAAACTCAGAACGGGAAGTTTCAAATTGCCGGTGAGAAACTTCCTCGCAGGATACTTCGGCGAACGTCGTTCCAGGATGTTCGTCCAACTTCCTGCTGGCGTGATGCCTATAGGCGTGACCGAAAGTTGTGAAGGTCGGCGTCGAAAGTGCCAACGGTTCCTTGTCCACGGAATTGAGATCGGCGAACGAGCGCGACTTTTGCGATAAAGACGAACAGTTCAAATCGGTCCGAGACAAGGACTGTTCGCATCCCGAATCGGAATACGTACATTGCCGCTCTTCTTTCTTCGGTGACTTTGTTCCGATAGTTTTCAATTTGCTGCCAACCATCGAAAGCAGCTTCCCGATTGATTTTCGTTGCGATAACTTCGTGTCTCGCGTTGGCGTCCAGAATGTATCTTCGTCATCTTTCGTCGAAAGCTTTCGTTCGATTGGCGAAGTAGTCATCGGCTCCGGCGATGTTTCAATCTTTGAATCTTCCTTGATGGCTTCACTATAAGCAGATGAGTTCAGCAAGCTGTCGAAGTCACGTTCGTTAAATGTGTTGTCGCGCGATGACTTGAAATAACTCGAGAAACCGTCGGGCCGTCGTTCTTCGTTCTCAAAGTCAAATATATCGATCTCTAAATTGGTGTAGCTGCTATTAGTGGAATTGCACGATACTCGCGAGCGATTCAATAATAATATGTCAATCGCCTCACTCTTCCATGTATCATCGCTGTCATCGTTTTCCAAGGAATTGCCGGAAACTTTGTCTTTCGTCTTGGTAGTTTTATCACGTCTCTTTAGAAACCTCGACGAAGCTCTCGTCAGCTTGTTCAGAGAATTGTACATGTTCGTGATTCCCCACCATCTTTTCAGATCCGTTTTCTCGTTGTTCTTCGAGCGATAATGACTGACATTTTCAAAGTCGTGCGTTTTCTTGAAGACAGAAGGTAAAGAAGAAGATACCTCGGATTTGTCCCAACCACATGGATTGCTGCTGGGCTTGCCACATACTGCGGGACTCGAAAAGCTCTTTTCTGGTTGCATCTTAACATCTTTCATAGATGATTGTGCGCTCAACAAGTTAAAGATCTCGATTTTCTTCTTGACGTTGCTGCCGCTCGAAGTCGACGACTTCAAAAACGTACTTTCGCCCTTGATTGACGCAAGACTCGCGTGCATTTCAAACTCTCGGATCAAGTTCTGCATCTTGGATCTCACATCCGTCGGCATCGTTCCCTCCGCCATATTTTTGATAGCACGCAAATTCCGTGATATACCGAATGTAGCGTTCCGCTAAAACGTGGAACGTAATTGGATCGATTGTCGTTTTCTCTTGTCAGTGTAAAAGAGAGTGTGTCTGCACAGAAAAAGAAAGAAAGAGAGAGAGAGAGAGAAACATTTCGTAAAAATTTCATAAAATTTCAAGTACTAACACACATACACTAACAAAAAAATTTAGATACAAAATGCAAAAACGAACTTGAATACATCAGAAAATGCAAATAAACTTTTTGCGTTCTTTTAGCAACCTATCTCTTCAAGTGGGAACAGTTTGTTAATTTGAATTTTGCAAGCTGTTGTTTGTGGAGTGTTCGGATCCGGAAAGTAGGTTACGCCAATGTTTTTTAAAATAGCACAGGGGGTTGTTTTGCGGTTTGAGGCAATCGGCAATTTGTCATGGATCACGAAACGGAATCTTGTGGAAGTATAGGAGGTAAACACACTTAAGAAACTTCACCGCGGAATAAAAAGTGAGGTATGCGCGTCTAAATCTAAATTATCGAGCGAGCGAAGGTGATAAGAAAACAGACGGAGTACTTTGGAAAATTAATTTTATGCGACAGCACGCATGCGGATCGATAGCGAAGATCGTTTAACGACGATTTACGTTCTCGTTTTGTTCTCTAATTTTGCTTCGGATGGCGCCCGCGCCGTCTCTGGCCGAGAGTCGTTCGCCGATTTATCGCTCGACTTTTATCACTGTAACGAGACCGTATGCTAGAATAAATATTCTCGTCAGTTCAAATGTAAAAGTCACGTAAATACAAAAATACGGCATGCGAGAGAAAGAAAGAAAGAGAGAGAGAGAGCAAAAAAAATAAAAAATAGAACATATATAATAACAATGTTACCTTTTGACGCAGAAACTTAAATCGTACACAGTTTGTCCGGAAAGTTCCCGGACTGATTTTTTCTAGCGCGGGTAAGCGGCGCTATCGAGCGGTCAACGCTG
>NW_018020588.1:730562-811378 GCF_002006095.1 Pseudomyrmex gracilis | reverse complement strand
GTGTAAACTTGTTTAATAAACCATATCTTTCATTTTCGATTTTTAATTCACGTAGTCCGGGAACTTTCCGGACAAACTGTGTATATTTGATATCTTTTTAAAATTCTTTTAATATATCTATGATATTTTATTTTATATATAGTTTATATAGTTTTTATGTAATTTTTACACAGTTTACGTATTATTTTGTATTCTACAATATACATACAATAATAAACATTTTATTGTAATATTATATTACAATAGAAAACTGAGAATATTTATACATGTATTTGCGTATATATTTATATGCGCCTATGTATGCGCATACATATGCGTATGTGTGTGTAATAGTTACGCAAAATCTCTAAGTCAAAGATATCGAGAGATCTATCTTATATTCTCTCAGTTCTATTATTGTTTCTTATGTTCATGAAGAATGACAGAAACACATGCCGTTGACTGCCGTTAGAAAGATTCGTTCGTTTCGATGATTGAAACAAGCACATTGAATCACGTAATTGTAGCTGCGACGGATTAGAATCGAGCAAATTGATGGATAAAACGGGGTTAAGCGCTCTGCGGACATAATATCTGCTGAGGACTTTAGCGGAAAAGCAGATGCTCCTGATTAGCATGAATAATTCCCTTATCGATATCTTAATTAGACGATAGACTAGTAAAAAATGTAAAAGCATATATCTTGCGAATTCTGAAATACATCATCGAACAAAATGTTTAAATTTCTTCCATTTAATTATAGTAGAAGTAAAGGAGAAAGAGAGAAGGAAAGACAAAACGCTAATTAACTTGATATGCTTTCTGTTAATTAGCAATCTTGAGTTTTTATACATATGCATGTATATATATACAATATAAATATCTAGACTTATTCGATTATATATTTTATCTAGACTTTTATCTAATCTAAACTTTTTTATTCGATTTTTCTTCCTATTTTTCTCTATCATTATGTCTGTGCTCTTCGTGTGCACACGGTAGATATCTAGTTAGTCAAGTCTTCCTAAAGAGATTAGAATAGTTGTGATTAATTATCGCGAGCGACGAATAATCTAGCGATCAACGAGCCATGAAATTAGATCAGTCTTTAATTGACGCCGTTGTCGTAAATAGATGTTACGACAATAACAACAGAACAGTATAACGATCCTGCGTACAAGACTCTCGGGTTAAATGTGGACGTATCATCAGACACCTTTCGACGATCGATACCGAGAGATCGTCAAGATGATTGAATTGAGTTTTCGTATGTATTAAACTACTATTATCGCATTTGTCTAATTAAATGTGTGTGTGTGCGTGTTTAGAAAAACAAATAATATTCATGCGGTTTGTACACTGATGAAGATCCGAAACGATAGGATCGAGACGTCTGAAGTTTTTTTTGTATTCAACAAAAACAACGGACGCATCTTGTGGTTTTGCTCGCATCTTCTCAAATATCTTGTTTCATTCATGCATTACCTCAATATTATCAAGCAGTTTGCAATAAAACCGAACGATATCGTGATATAAGTGTTATTGAGCTTGTTTGCGAGTTTATTGTGCGCAAGCACGTTAATGCCGAGCGTTTCTTAAGACTGGTAAAAATTAACGCTTACGAGAACGTTTGCTGCACGAATCAACTATTGCGACTGCCATCGTAATTCTCACGCGGCGTAACATAAAGATAATCGCGCGATAATTTAATTGTAGAAAACGCGAGAGATTTCCCCGAGGAAATTGTTCGCGATGCCTCTTTCGCCTTCGAGAAGTTTTTCTTGCAGAGCTCGAATAATAAATGTTATTAAGACGCTACTTTCACGAAAATTGTGAAATTTTCACAAACGCCTCGAAGAGAGTGAGATTTCGAGAGCAAACCGCACATAAAGACGGTGAGTTTGCGAGTATACGTGTGATATTGTTGCGGACATGAAAGCGAATTTGAGAAAAGAATAAGCATTTCAGATAAACCTGTAAAGAGAGAGAAAGAAAGAAAGAGAGAGAGAGAAAGAGCAAGCACCACGGATATCTCATTACACTCGCGGATCATTAATTTCAATCAAAGTTTTAGAATTAAAAATGAAAAAGATCTTAATAATTTTCGGATTTCAAAAATAATTTGATTCGTATTTTTGTTCCATTTTGTTTTCAAGGATTCGCGTTTTAAGAAATATGTCATAAAAAATATGATAAACACTGACATTTCTTTGAGAAAAAAATCGCACAAATTAAGCAGAGGCAAGAAAAATTGATCGTTAAAAAGAAAGAAGGCTTTTGCCTTTTCCTTCGCTTTGCATCTTAGCTGTAGGTAAACGCCGTATAAATTGGACGTATCCCGGACACGCGTCTTTGATATTGGACTCGCACCCTACTCCGCGGAAACCATACGGGGGGGTCAGCTGTCGCTTTCGTTTCTGCCAACTCTCTAAAAATACGAGTAGCCGCTTCTCTCTGTCGCTAATCTTGCGAATCTTGTTCCACAGAGCTCTGATTCAACTATAGGAACTTCTCGGCTAATTTTAACCGCCGAATAGTGTTCGCGCCGAACGCCTTGTCCGTTCGCGGAACTACGCGGCCTTGATGATTGGTCGGATAAACGTGGAGAGAGTATCTCGCGTGAATATAAAAAAAAAAAAGTAAAATTTTGAAATATATCAAATAACAGAAAAAATTCTTCATTGATAAATTACGCGTTTGAATTTGTTTTTTGTTTTTTTAGTTTTTGCTTTGCTACATTCGACCAAATTATTGTTATTTTTCTCAAAGAATTATCGTTCTTGCGAAATGAAACAAGACAGGCGAAAAAATCACGGTCTCATTTCTCAAGATTGATCGGTATCGTTAGCAGCAAGATGAGACGCAACTCTGAGCAATTCCACCGTCGTGGCGATGATGACGACCGATATCGTTTTCGGAAAAGGGAGTAGGACGTTCAGAAGCGGGACACAAAAGTCGCGCAATTATGCAAATACGTTGTGGCGAACCGACTATACTACAATTCCGAATGGAATAGTCGTTGTTTTCTTCGCATCGCGAACAGTACCATCTGCTGTGTTTCGCACTCGGTCGTTATTACGTACAACTGACTCTAATCCGATCTCATTTCCTGACCGTTCCACTTCGCGGGGGCAACGAAACTGAGCGTAACCATCACCGGCGCGACCCACTTGGTAAATAAAAGTTTCAGCGACAAATGTGCGTGCCAATTTTCCAACGTGTATCCCCGACACGTTTCCGTCGCTTAGCACTTCAGCAGCTTTTTACCCGAACCCCGTGCGGCTCGAGCAAGTTATACGGATTGTACGGTCGATTCGTGAAGTTGTTTACCCGTTTCTCAACTCGATTGGATCAATCCTTTCATGTATGTAATTACTTGATTTGCCGCGAAGGATATTTTTAGAGATCCGTTCCGTCGACGTATTTCAACGATTGTGTCGTCGCTGTATCCTACATTGTCACGTGAGTATACATGCGCACGGTGCTCAAAAATATACCCGGGAAAAAAAAAAAGATTTATTGACTTCGGAGATGGAAACGAGAAGGAACGTTTGTTTTCGACGAAAAATCCTCCGGCTATTTTGCTATTCTCTGTGACGACGCGATCAAATATAAAAAAATGCGTAAAATCACATCTCAAATCAAATGACTGAACTAGACCGATATCGTATCATCGATCGCTCGACATTATTAAGGCGGGCGATATTGCGCGGCGCGTTAATTGAAACAAATAACCTTCTCGGGTCTGATGTAAAATATTGATTTTTTTAAAGAAGAAAACGTTGAGTCAGGCTAAAAGATATCGAAAACTTATACATATCTCAAAATATTAATATTATATTTTCACGCGAAATATATGCCGTGCCGAGAGTTCCTTCCCCTCAATTTGCTACGAGACATCAGCATTTCTTCGGGCTCCACGTCGAAGACTTATCGAAAAAGTTTTTTTCTTGTAATTCTTGTTTTTCTCTTGTACTTCTCGAGTGGCTTTTCTCGTTCGAAAGTCTCTGCCGCGGTCAAACACAAGTTAACGGAATCACGGTTAACGAAAAGGAAAGGATACGTCGATCGTCGATCGTTTTAATAAAGCGGCGGATTAATCCTCGACGTACCGTGAAAAAAACGCGCTGTTCGCAAACTGAAAATTGCGACCAGGTGCGTTGCGCGCATCTTGCAAATCAACTCCAGAATGCACTCAACGCGGGTTGTCATTACTCTCGATCGTTTTCGTAATTTGGTTCGTCCATAGAAAATTGATTCAAAAGCGTTTGATGTAATTCTGATGACGAATATTTCTGAGGAATTAAAAAAAAAAAAAAAACAATTAAGAGAACACAGTAATTAGCAAAAGTATCTCGCGCGATGCATTGCGGATTTGTGTAAAATTCCACTTGTATGAGATTTCAATACGAACGCGAACAAAATTTCCCCTTGGAACACAAAACTCGTTTCTCTAAAGGGCAATGAAATTTGCATTGGAAAGAAGCCATTAGTTTAATTAGATCAACGTGACGCTCATCGGACGGAATAATTGTGTTGAGTTTGAAATCGCATTTCATATATTAGATTTCGATTCTATAATTAAGTTGCAGAATGTCGCTATTAAAATATTATTCGGTTGTTGGACCGCTTTTTGTTGATCGAATGTGTGCGCGCGTGTGTGTTTGCACAGTTGAGTGAAATAATGTTTCGCGTAAAGTACGAACAAACTGCGTGAGTTTCTGTTCGGACGTGCGCAAATATCGCTGTTACGCAACATTATCAAAGAGACGGCCTGCCATGGCGCGTTCCTAGACACCGACACTTGCCAAGACCGAAAGGCGGGAGAGCATTTGTTCGACTTCACGTGAAAAATACCGGTTCGTAACTTTCTTCCGTTCGACGACGTCGAACCGAAGGGAAAGACTGCTTAAAAATAAATGGACCAACGATCGACCGCTTCGCAAGAATAGATCAGCTCGGAGCGAATTAGCTTTAAACGACATGTGTACCAGCGGGTAACGCGCGGAATAATTTATAGTTGACGGTAGTCTTCTCGTCTGTATTAATTATAGGACAAATGATTATATAAGTCTCTTATTTCTATTTTCGCACATTCGGTAATTTCTTTTTATTATTGTACGCATGTGTGTACGTAGATGGTTGTTAAAAAATAATTTAAATTTACCATCGTAACCACACTTGTGTTTTATTTTTATTTATTTTTTATGAAACATTATGACGGGTGTTAGATATATATCGAAAATAAAATATTTTTGATTGACATCTTCCGTTAAGCTTTTTGTTTTGTTGATGAGAATAAAAATATAGAAAAAAGATACTGAACCATATTTTATTCGAATGAGGATATACGACTATCAATGTCATGTCATCTGCAGTTACGCAGACCGGCGGCTTCTGACACGGTCAAAACTCAACGTTCATATTTTATGTGCATTTCCAATGTGATATCTATAACGTTAATTTGTACTCGATTTCGTATTCATCCGAGTTTCACGATATCAGAAAATCGCAAGATCTCTTATAATTAGTCTTCGGTTTATACGCTCGTAATATTCTCTTCTCTCTCTCTCTCTCTCTCTCTTCTTCTGTGACAACTTCTGCGATTTCGTAAATTAACTCTCTCTCTGACATTAAAGTAAGTTACTATAACATTGCAGCAAAACCATATAGTATACGTACATACGTATACCACACGACGTGATTACGCTGATGCCTGTTGACGAAGTTTACATCAGAGGTACCTGCAAGAGGTTCAATTTAATCTGTTAACACAATAAACACAATAAACAGTTAGAACGATTGTAACTACATCGAGTGTGATTTCAAGCAATGTATCTCACGCGTATGATTTATCTTTTTTAGATTAACCGTACTATAAAAGATGACATCATTCTATTATGGATAATAATGCAGTTACAGTAGATTGAAATAAATATGACGTAATGCGTCTTATATTATTTCTATGGGAAAATAATAATAAGAGATTTGTATATAAACTCAAATTTGAATAAAACAACAGTTTCTATTCCAGCTATCTCCGTCTAAACACTTTGAGCTCAAATTTATACTTGATATTCCTCACGGAAGATTGAATAGCAGTGGACAAAAGACATACGGGGTGCTCATGGAAATTTGGCGGGTGAAAAATATCGATCTTATTCGAGAAAAATGTAAAAGGGAACCAAGTAGAAAAATGCGAAGCTTTTCTCACAGCTATGAAAAAACATTGGGATACGATCGGTATTCATCACACGCAAGACGCTTGAGAATATCAGAGAAATATGTATCGCATCAACTTCATCGTAATTTTTTTTTTTTTAAATTTCGACGTATGTGCGTGTGTTCGCACAATAAATCAATTCAAATAAACGTGATCTGTGACTGCAACATTGAGTATTCGGGACAACGGTTTTCTCTCGGAAAGAGATTACAATGATATCTGATTGGCGATTTGAACATTAAATCTTCTTCTCTGTAAACATGCATGTGCGCGGTGCGTGACGATTTTATTTCTAAGAAGCGTCGATTTAAGAGATACGCGTGCACACAAATGCAATACTCAGACGTAGTTAAAGTAATGTCTCGCATCCGCTTTTGGCGACAATGGGTTATTCCTCATCTTCTCGTTTAACATGCAAATGCGGTGCGACCGGGTTTGTCGGAATTTAGTTACGTATGTATGTATAGAATTGTTGTGCGAAACTTTGATATGTACACAATACTTGTACGAAACTTCACCAGACATCGGAAATAGGAACGAGTGCTTTATGAATGTAAAGGGAAAAAAAAAGACAGATCAAAGAGTGGATTTTACTGTTTTATAAATAATTACGTGCAAAATTTCGAGCGATGTGGAAAAATGGAATTTTATAAATATTAGATGAAACTCTCGTTCGTTCAATTTTGCAGCGTGCTTGCTAATCCAATGGCATGTACCGTGGTTTATCGTGATCATTCAAAAAATGCATCACCGTAAATCACGAGTGATGTTAACCATAAAGATCTCCCGAGAGCTTTCCCGATCTAATACTCGGACTTTATTTTGATTTACACGTGAGGTTAAAGCCGAGAGGGTTAGTGGCGTCGTGTATTAACGTAATCGCTACCACGGACCCTTGAAGCGATTGCCGATTATTTTTGCCAAACGAGAAAAGGCGAGCGGCGAGAAACGTCGAAATAGCTTTTGCTCTTTTGCGTCACGCGACAGTTTTGTCTACGCGACATTTTCGTTTCCTTACAAGGAAAGGCCGGGATCCAGGGAAAAGAATCAGAATCAAAGAGACGAGGTAGGTAGTTCCGACACGTTTTGTTCAATATATAAATAAGATAAAGGAAGAACAAGACTGAGACACGAAATTGGGCCAACAATCGTAAAAGGGACATCTGAAAATACGATGTACATACACGAAACTCGCCATCATAAAACCGGGACATGTCGAAATGACACGTGCGAAGGAAAATACAAAACGTCAGAAAAATACTAAAAAAAAAATATTAAATCCCTAGAAAAAACATGAAATCCTAAAGTTTTGCGCGTTTTGAACAACTATAATAATATATAAATATTATCTTTATATCTTCTGTATTTTAGTTCCCTTTTTTTTTCTATGTACGGTTCGATTTCCTTCTGGTACATGAAAAATTGTTTATCTCGGTTTTCTTGACTCATTGTCCTTCATTGTTCGGAAGCAAAAAAAGAACAAGGGGCTGGGAATAGATATAAGAAACGTGTGTGTGTGTGTGTGTGTGTGTGTGTGTACATGCGTGCGCGCGCGATGATGAGCGCGAACGTCAAGTCGCAAAGTCTTATAAAGAGAGAAAGAGACGAGCAAAAGAGCGTGAAGTTGAAGTTCGAGAAGAGAAGAAGAACACAGAAGAGGAGACGAAAAGAGCCGGCACACAGACGAGAATGCGCAGGCGGCGTTCAGTGCCAGGGTCACTTTCGTCGACGCGATGCGTCGCGACGCCACGGAACCTCTTCTCCTAGCTGGACGCGTTTAGTGCGCCGCGAGAGCGCGAACCGCGTGTTTATTTCACGCCGGAGTGTGATATCACACCGTGATCTCCAGTCCAGTTCCAAAAATCTCCGGAGAAAACGAAAAATGAAAAGTGTCGCGAACAAGTGCCGTAGAGTTCAAAGGTGCTGATGAAATAAAAAATAAAAAAAAATAAAAAAAAAACACAGTCGGCGATTAAAGACTTAAGGAATTTCTGCAAGATGATTATTAACAAACGATCTCTCTGCGATAAAAATCATTAACACACTCAGTGATCTCTAGGCAAAAGAAAAAAAAATGGATCTCCGAGTTTGTTAATTGATCCAACATGATTAACAAGAGAACAATGAGCGGAATAGTTGACCGCCAACAAACGATACTTAATATCGAACTTATTAATCAGTGGTTACCAATATCAACGACATTAATATCGAGTGATTATCCGAACTGTTAATGATCGATAGCTATACTATCATTTCTCTGTATGTGTGCTTTTAGTAGTGGGTCAATATATTCAGCGTATTGAATCTTACGCAAATGTTATTAATGGAATATATTAAATATCATTAAACTAAAACACCCTAAAACAAATTACCTGATTTGATTAATATATATGTTTGAAACGTTTAAATAAATTTGTTTCATTCAATAAAAGTGATTGGAGTTCATTTTGTTCGAAATTTTTTCGAGAGAAAAATAAGTAAATACAAGTATGTTACATTAATAATTACATTACGCGTGACGCACGAGAAGTGAGACTTGAATCAGTGAGATCGAGCGACGTGAACATCATATCGCTCGTTTCCGTTTGCCTCGACGGCAAAACTTCTCGTCCGCGTTTGTAAAAGCACAAAGCGAATATCATCAACACAGCAAAACACAAACGGGAAATTATTATTAGACAGTTATTACAGAAATACACACCGGGGAAAAGGAATAAATCAACTATTATGTTTCCGCGAGGAGCATCCGATCTTTCTTCTCGGTCGAAGAAACTCGCCGAGAGTATTCACACGGAAACAAAAGGCTTGGATTTTTTTCTTCCTTTTGAAGAGAAACAAAATGACTCATTCACGAAGAAAAAAGCGCACTAACGAATCGTTATTATAGAAATAGTCGAGTCGAGACTCGTAAAAGCCAATCTCAACCGGGACCCGCCTTTTCCCGATATTAAAATTGATCTTATTCGAGAGCAAAAAAAAAAAAAAAGGAAAAAAATCTCGTGCTTGCCACAGACTTTCTTCCTGCTTTTAAGAAAGATCACACGACTGGCAACGGACAAGAAAGAGAAAAACAAATTAATTAATAAATATTCTTCGGAGAAATATTTAGTACTTCTTTTTTCTATCCATTTTCTTGATCACACGTATTCAGTGATTACATTGCAAGTGGAAACAGAGAATCGTATCGTATGAGACTGTTCTCTTCCATAAAGTCAAAAATATTCAGAAGATGCTTCAAAGAACTGCTTTCTGGGGAATAAACCGCTCTCCAAATCAAGATATAGAAACCTATCTCAATCTCTCTCTTTCTTTCTCTCTCTCTCTCTCTTTCTCTTTCTCTCCCTCGAATCTTGGAAATCGTTTGACTCACCACATACACAGTGAATGTGTGTGTGCGAGAAATGGTCTGCGAGTGGACTCGAGTGGTACAAATCGATGATTAGCGTGTGTTTGCGAACAATATCAAGACGCCGCGTAAACTCTTCCCTCGGGGAAAACAGAGTGACTCATATCGATGTACAATATTTTCGGACGTACAAGATCTTCACGAACAAATGTTCTTGAAATTTTCAAGACAAGTGAATCAGTAATCAGGATCTTTCGGCTCTCGCTGTTGATGGATAAACTTGCGACCTGCTTTGACATCGTGAAGCGAAGCGACGCCGAACCACATTCACTTTTGTATTATCATGCAAACGGCCACGCGATTAGATATGACTGGATACTGAGAGTGTGCCAGGTGACGCATCAAGTTGCAACGCGAATGGTCCTAGTGCAAGCTGGGAGTCTGTGCGGTCTGATGTTGAATTTTGCTTAAAGTGATTTCAAATACGCGCGCAACAGTTCTTCTTTTTTTCATTTTCAAAACGCGTTGCGCTTAATCGCGTTCACGATAAAATGTGCGCGCGAACGACTCATCCGCAAATTTCCCACCGAAGATGTAACTCCCATATGGAGATGCGTTAATTAAAGGTACGTGAGAAAACTTCGTTACCGGATATATTGTATATACATATATATATAAGAGTTCGGAGAAGCGCGCATCGATGCGAGAGATCAATGTGTGAGGTGATTAGGCAGGTGAACACCGCGAACGAGAGTCTTCGCGATCCGCGTCGCGGCGGATGACATTCGTCTATTAATAGTCTCGCCGATTTACGTGAATAGCAATTTCGCGAGTGAGTAGCGCGCAATGTTAAAATCGTAGAGAAAATTAACGGTTCTCTTGCGAGTGGCATTTCTTTCCTGAGATAATCAAGCGCGCGGGAATCCACGGAATTCCACGAGAGCTATTTTGTTTTTCGCGATTCTTAGACATCTTTGTTCTGCAGCTTGAATGTATTTATATATAGATATAGAAATGCTCTACGACCGGAAAATGTCAAGTAGATATTTACTCGACGATCAAGTAGATAGACGGGTCAAACATCGGACAAGAAAAATTCACTTTCTCGACTAAGATAGAGAAATAATATAAGAAAATTACACATTTGAAAAAATTTGCAATTATTAATACGCGCGTGTTAACAACAAAAGCATCAACGACAGTAAGAGTTTTAAAATTCGTAATTTTTTTATATTAGACGGAGAAGCCAATTAAAACACCCATGTACATTATCTCGCTCGTAAGACCGCGCCACATGTTTCCTTAATTACACGGCACATTAACCCGTCCCCACAAGAAAGTGGCTTCTTATCCGAGAGCTTCGCGCGGTATATATGTGTATGCATTTGGCAGCTTCGACAATATCTCACACACACGCGCGCGTCCTATTCCGAGGATAATAGGATGGTGAGAAATTCAATAATAAAAATATATGAGACATGTGTGGGATCAGATGAACAGCAGACAGGCGACTTTTGAGATCCCACTTCAGAGGCTGAGTTACGATTCGTCTTTTATTGACATTGAAAGACGAATAGGTTTCTTTCTTGATTTTTTTTTATATCCGATACCATAAAGTTTTTCTTTCCCAATAAATATATGTACATATAAACGTAAATATTCTATAGTGTTATGTTGTGTGCGTACGCACATACACCCACAACATAAATAACGTGTAAATTTTTCAAACAGTAAGTAGCTTAGCGTTTTATAGTTACGTAAAAAACTTGATGTGTCTGCCTAGGTTTTAGTTTTATTTAAAATTTATTTCATCACGCCAAAATCTACTTTTTGTTATCATATCCGTCCGGCGCGTCGTTGTAAAATTTCATTAGTAAACTGAACAATAGCTGAAAATTGGTTGTTCTAACTTCGTAATGAATAATTAAAGAAGACACGACCGCTTTTATTAACTTGCCATAATTACGTCGGCGACGGGAAAATATCCGTGAAACTATAGCGACGAGCGAGCAAATTTTAATCAAATATCAAGCAAAATGAAATTCTATATACTTTATTGATATAATTTTTGTTTATTTTTAGCCGCCAAGGAGTTAATATAATAACGGACTTACCAACACTTTCGTGCAAACAAAAATATTTTCATTTGAAAAAATGTGTTCTTTTATAGTCGTGATTCTTTTATAAGACAAAATCAGTTTGTCGCGCAACAAAACGACTCAATCATCCCGACTAAATGACTGCAAATCGGCCTTGCGGATTTGACCCGGAAAATTGACACGAAGACTGATTGTATCCCGAGGTAGTAATTCGATCGCGTTTCTCACCTACTTCAAGGTTGAAAATGAGAACCACTTTGCACGCAATTTCTTCCGTCGTATTTACGAAATAAATTTGTCGTGACATTTTTAATTACAGTACGTGTTAACAACAAAATCTGGTCACAAGAATCGATGCGTCGCGCCGTCGTCACATGCGTCCTTACTTTTTTTTCACTGCTGTTGTGTACTTCGCCTGTTGTGTCGCACACGAATTGCATTGTTGTTTCGGAGAGACGACTCACGAGTCGTGCCAAAAAATCGCAACTAATTACAATCATACACGCGCTAATTAACGCGATATAGCGGTAGCGTCACTTGCATTTTGGATCGACGGTCTAATAATAATACGAAAACAAAACGAGATAGTTTCGCCCCCTTTGATCGGCTATAATAACTCAAACAGAAAAGCTGATTACAAACATGCGATTAATTACTTAAGCGCTAATACGATCGCTCGTCACTCTGAATAGACGATATGTCCGATGATCACAACGAGGAAAATCGAAACGATCGAATAATTGGAAAACACGCGACATCCGCGCCTCGCGATAATATTCTCGACACTCAAAATTTCGGACGCGTCACGCGTTTTCGACAAACGTCATGTTAACTTATACATTGACATATTTGTGACGTAAATTTGCCGCGAGCTAGGACACTAGTTCATGTTCGAAATCATCATGTCGAAAATTTGACATGAGAACATCATATCGAAAAATGATTAATTGTCATCTCAGAGAGATCAGAAAATAAATTGCAATTGCTTGTTCTCGTGTGTCTCTCGATTCTATACCTATCGCCATGAAACGTGCCAATTTAATTTCGTGAAAAAATGTGCGAGAAACGCGCGCCGAGTTATGTGACGAATGTACGAGGTGGGTACGTACGTACGTACCCACCGCAATGACATCACGTGACTAGGCAAGTTAAAAGAAGGCGAACATTGCGCTAAATGATGATAAATAACCGCTCTGCAATGTTATATGTTATATACACTCAAAAATTAACAAATACAGATGACAAAGTATTTTAATTTTGTTTCCGCATATTGTCGTTGCGCGATTACTTTGCAGCATAATTTAGAATTTTGATTTATTCAGCGCGTATGTTAGTTTTGCATATATGTAACGAGGATTTTTTCGAAATTCGACTGAAACCCGTCGTGTGTTTTGCCCGCTGCTGCTTTGGCGCCTTTATAATGCGCCCTTAATGCGACATTTTGTGAGCAAACGGCAAGAACTCGAGAACGAAGGTGGTATTATAAGTTAATTAGCGTGCGTTGATTATATTTTTAATTATATTTTTAATTATATTTTTTTTTTTTGCTACGTGAGCGGAGATTTCAAGTTTCGAACGTGTGTGTGTCGAAAAATGGATTGTTAGCGACAGAGAGAATGCGGCATCGGAAAGGCAACGAAATGGCAACGCCAATCGCGTCGTGGTGATGAGTAAATTCATTCTGTACATATTTGCGGCAATTTGCGAAGTAACACTCAATTATTTGACCGTTTATATTTTCTCTGTTCCGATAATTGGGTGTTGCCGCGTTAAAATAATTGCATAGTAACCCGCCATTTTAACGCGCAAATTCACGCATTTGTTTATTCTGTACTGTCTTGTTTTTATTTGTTAATCTTTCTTCACTGTTGTGTGGCCAGATAATTAAATCGAATACTTGAAATTCACAAAATTTCACCAAAACTCAGAAAATGGTTCTGGTTTGTATAAATAAGTGATTTGCAAATCACTCGTATATACACATGTCGAAGTTAATAAAACGTTGAAAAAACATTTATTTAATCGCCGTTTGATATCGCGATGTAATTTGCGCGCTGATTTTATGCATTTTAGAGTGTAAAAAATATATTCACTCTCAGAAAAGTATATATTGTCTTGATTTTTTTTTTTTTTTGGCGCGTTAGAATTCAACAATATGTGAGCGTTGAAGAATCACTGCAAATCCATTTCTGACGTGCCGTTTCGGAAACAAACTGCGTGACACGAATCGCACTCTATTTTTCTACTTCTCCACGTAATTTACGCACATGAGATGAAATATTTTACGAATCGATCTCTCTGACAGACATCTTTTCGTTGGGGTCGTCCTCGGTAATGCCTGAATTCAAGACACGTTGAAATCAACCAACAAAAATCAATATCACTCGAAAAGGGGGAACTTCGGATGTTATATCTTCGGTCTACATATCTAATCCAGTTAATTGAACTTTGAAAATTCGGTATTTTATGTCAAAGTAAGATGGAGAGATTGTTCTTGTGTAGTCGTTTTACTTTGGATTGTCAACAACAATATAAATTGGCTTAAGATCTTATACAGACTGTAGATATAAAATCTCTCTGACAGAGGCATCTTTTCGTTGGGGTCATCCTCGGTAATGCCTGAATTCAAGACACATTGATATCAAAACCAACAAACAAAATTCATCGATCAATATCGCTCGAAAAGGGAAAAGCTTAAAATATTATATCTTTGATATACATATCTAATCTAGTTTGTTAATTAAACTTTGAAAATTCAGCGTTTTATATATCAAAGTAAGATGAAGAGAGATGATATTTGTGAAAGTTTTGTTACCGTTTTATTTTATATATATATATATGTAGACTTTCGAACAACAATATAAGTCGACTTAAGATCTTATGTAGACTGTAGATATAAATAATGCGCTATTATGTCGCGAATAATATCTAACAGTGTTCGCAACCGAAAATTGCGACCGCTGGAAAACACGTCAATTCTCTTTTGCGAGACTGGAGAATACTTACGGGCGGTTCTTTGTAACGTCTCAAAGTTGAAGGAGAGATGTAAACTGGAACAAACCTCTTGATCTAACTTCTGTGGCTGACCACCGGCGGAAATACTTGAAAGACTGTTGAACCACACAAAAGATCGTCAGTCGCGAGCTCCTTGAGGAACTTGAGTCCTCGTCCGAGATCGCGTGAGAGTCTGACTTTTATCTCGACTTTCGAACTACAGTGCGCGATGATAATTTGTAAAAATCAGTTTTGCGATAAATACGTAATATCTCATTTATCGTTATAAATACCTATCGTATATTGATATTCGCGTGCACACACAATGCGCGCTTTTTCCCAACAAAATAATTGAATTTTATCGCCATATTGTGCACCTATACGTGCTGATAAAAGTTTTACACATCGCGTTATTTCGTTGTCAAACAATGAAAGGGATCGTTTTATTCGTAACAAATGACGCGAACGGTGTGATTATGGTAATACTATTCATTGACGACGACGAGAAAGAGAGGAAGAGAGAGAGAAAAAAGAGGATGGGGCAGCATTTGAAGTCTATCTTTTTGCGTCATTTCCCTGACAGAGCAATTAACGATTCCATTACGGACTACACTACTTAATACGTCAATTTTATCGTTACATATTTTCACATTTCAGATACACTCTATTTACACAGTATTATCGGTATAAAACAGTTTCAAATGTAAAACAAAAAATAAATTAAATGAGTAATTTTATTTGTAAAATTTAAACCGAATGAATTTGCGTAAATGTTAAATAAATTCCACATCGACATTACTGAACAAAAATATCTTGGCGCGTTCGCGTGCTCGCAAATACAATTATCAAACCAACATTTAGTAGGTAGCACGCAAATATTTTCCCGTCGATTATAATAACCGCGCGTGCATTTTGACTTTTTAATTAACCTGTTTCTCTCAACGAGAGATCTTACGTTACAAAAGCTTTTAATATTTTTATTTTTTTTTCCCAACAACACGCTTTGTTTGTCGATTGCAAATACTCATATGACCAATTGCTCATATGGCATTCCCCGCAATATAATCCTGTTTCATTTCTAGGGGTTTCATTGATAACCAATTCAATTATACCGCGTACCGCTGCCGCGACGTGACATTCGTTTCTCTTGACGATTGATCAAGTTGATCAAATCACGCGAAATTAATTTGCGCGCTTTTGAATCTGTCAATCGCGCGAGATCTGATACAATCGGTCCAAGTAATTTGTGTTTACAGTGCACCAGGGTTCTGTTTACATTGATATCGTCGAAAGTAATAAAGTTACACAGACATATTACCCGCCGTGCTCAAATATGTAAACTACTAGTTCTGGCGGTCCATAACGTACGTATATGTACACACGACACAATACAACGTTTGTCATATACTGTTGCAACCGCGAAACATTCAATATGATCGTTGCTCTTTGACACTCGGAGAAATAAATAAATTACATACACATGTTTTGAAGAGAAAATTTTAATTGATATTGATAGGGTGATTTAATTTGACCTTTGAGATTTGATTTGTGCGCCATTTTTCATCTGTCAAATTTTGAATGTTTGTTTTTGTTTTACAACTTCAAACACATTCGAACACATGACAAATCATAGCGCGCTACTTTTTTTTCTGAGACTATTTAAAGATTTACGCCAACAACAATTCCGGAACTGAAAAAAAATAACATTCGACATATTATTGCTGAAACAGAAGCGGAATTGTGAAAAAAAGTTATGGAAAACTTCGCGAAAAAGACGGTATTATGTCAGTGGAGTCGAGAAGGACATCTGGCCGATGTTGTATTCCATAAATAATTGCCAAGAGTTCGTGTCTTACATAGGGTGGCAATAAAATTCAAATTTTCTCAACAATGTGTGTTTTATTCATAAAACAAAGATCCTAAAGGTTAAGTTGGATCACTATGTATTTTATACGAGAACAAAATGGTTAATTCATATACATGTGATGCAAAACACAAGCATTCAATATGAATTTTTCAATTGAATTCAGTTCGAATTACTATGTGTAATAATTTACACGTTCAAAAATATATGTCGCCGACGTATATTGTTGCACATTAGGCTTCTCTCATTGAATAACTTTTGGCTGGTTTGACAATATAGGAGCTTAAATGTGCAAATACGTTTTTTAAATCTCATATTTTCAAGCATTTCAAAAGCTTCAGTGAGAAAATCAGAGTATCGATTTGTTCTCGATAGCACCGCTAAATGGTTTTTCTATATTATTGAGATAATTATCATTCGCGTGTGTAAAATCGTTTTCTAGGAATTTACAGATGTACATGTGTATTTGAAACGCTGAAAATACCATGAAATGCAGCTAACAGAAATGCGATATTTACCAAAGAACAAGTTTCAAAGCTATTGCATTTCGACTGTATCTGTTAGTTAATTTACATTACGTGTAGATATGTATTTCTACGTGTGTGTATTTGCTGTCTATCGATTTTCATAATTCAAACCTGCTGCTGTACCTTTGACTAGCGATTGAGCGTAAAATGCGCTGTTGCCGTGACGAATGATAATTACGATACGATTCTATATGATATATGTGAAAAAAATAACCGTATCTTGTATTTCCAGGAACTAGAAATAAAATGAAAAAGTACAACCTTTTTAATTTGAGTAAAAATAGGAATACGATAAATTTAATAAATTTCAAAAATAGGAACACGATAATAAATTTTACGAGATAATAATAAAGTTTTGCGAATAATATATAAATAGCGATTTTTTCTCATTTCCGTGTTCACTTCCTCCAATTATATGTGATATATATATATTATTTAGATGTGTATTATTTTTATCATAAAGAAAAATAACATGTGTCACATATTAATCAACACCGATGATGTAAAAAATAAAAATAAAAATTACACAAGAGGGACTTTTAATGTAAAACGCGTCCGTGTTAAAAAAAACAGGAAAAAAATACAACAAATATAGGTTTAAAAGAACGTAAAACTAGCCGAAATGTTTATAAAACCTGCGACCTTAGTCGCTCATTAATCACTGACACGTGATATCGTTTTCCATTTCCTTTTTCCGAATCGACATTAATTACGATAGATCGCTACACGCTATTTATATTTTGGACCTTGTTTTTCTCCCGAATTACCTATCGCACAAGTAGCGATTGGTGGACGCGTCATCGGTTAAATCATCGGTGCGCAAAAAGGAGAGACCGCCACTGATAGTGCCGCGGGAATGGACATTATCGGAGTTCTGCGAACGCCCGAAATAGGATATCTCAAAAAGGACGGCAATATAGTTTTCGCTCCCGGTCCATTTTGCAATTTACCGCGCGAGCGCAGTATAAAGTGTAAGAGAAACCAGAAGGGAGAAACGTAAAATCCTATTTTATTTTATTTTTTTTCCCCCCATTATTTTATGAATTTTTGACGTTCAGAAACGCTGAATCGCAAATGCGAGTAATGACTGAAACAACACCTTTGTCTGACAACAAAAGATACAAAAACGTCGTTGGGTTTACATAAGGCTAGAGTTCATGAAGATGAGTCGGACGATTATCGAAGGCGAATGCAAATGGACAATGCATACATAATTTAATGGGCCGTATGATGAATAGGAGGGAATCGAAGATACGGAAAGACCTTCCCTCTAGTGAGAAACTTTAAAGCAACGGGAGGGATAATGACGACAGTAAAAAAAAAAAAAAAAACAGCGCGGCGCTACTTTTTCTCCCCAAAGTTTGCGTGCAATTTTATTCACGATCGCGCTTATGCGAATTAAAAGACATTCCACTTTGAATTTCAGTTTTTTAAACGACTATTACACGCGGTTGCATAAAAATACGCTTTCGTGATAATCGTACAATCATCGAGTGTAGTTGTACAAGCGGCATAACATTTTAAAAACGTTACGTAAATTGTACGATATCAACTTTAGTAACAGAAGTGAAAACGTGTATTTTTTTAATACAAAGAAAGCTGCTACGCGTGTCGTTTCCGTTGATTGTGCGACTTTTTTTCATTTATTTCATTTGCATACAGCAAGCTGGGCGCTACAATTCATTCTTTTGTCTCTCGGAGTTTGCGCACACAGGAAGGAAGGGGAGAGGAAGGGAAAAACTCATCTGTCTTTGCGAAGTTTCCGCAAAGAAGCGGTATAATCTGACAGAGCTCTTTAGTTTTGCAAAACTAACTATTCAACTTCCGCAGAAGATGTAAAAGACGCGCACTTTTCGAGATAAACTCTTCTTGCGTGCGCAATTTACTGTGGATCTGTGACGCGCGCGAGATATCGTCGTCTGATATAGTCGGACAACGCTAATCTGTGAAAAAATCTACGCCCGCGCATCGATATTCTTTCTTTTAATAGCTTTTTGTTTTTCTTATTTATTTTAAAGTGTCATTTTTTTTATTCCGACAATACGAAGTGTTGTTTTAAACACTGGTAGTATTGTTTTATCATGTACCAAGCTTCTCTTCTCTTTTATCTAAACAAAAAACAAGGTTTTTTAAATAAGATTTTTCACAGTTTCTCGAAATGACGATGTATTTTCGCCACACAAGTGATAAGACGCCTGATTGCGCTGTATCTCCCCCCATGGAGCAGCCATTCTTTTCTGTCGTGAAAGTTTAATCGGAGACACATGGGTGGAGAACGCGTTTACATTATTTTTTGATTGCATTCATGACGTGTGATATTTTTTTTTTTTTCAATAAATCGCTGCATTCAACACGTACTTCGTGCGAAATAACAAAAGCGCGCGCGAAAATTTTTCACAAACGCTATTCGCGCGAAAGCAAAATCGAAAAATTACACGCGCACATGGGAACAAGTCTTCGGTGTCCTGAGTGCTAAAATTGATAGGATTTTTTCACCGATTTTTTCCGAAAAATATCTGATCTGTGTGATCGAGATAATATTTTTCGCATATCGATTTTGACTTTAAATTAAACGTATAGAAAATGAGAGAGAAGTGTTATATTACACGGGATTACAAAGCCACAAAGCAGTGCAACAATGATTTTTGACTTAATTTTAATTCTAAATCGCGATTAGAAATTTAATGACACAGTTATTTCGTTACGAAAAATGATCGCGTGTATTAAAACGGATTTTGTTTAATACTTACATTATTTTAAAAAATATTTCTTTTCACTTATCCTCTTCATAGGATTATTATGTATGCTCTAGCATGATCGATAGCTCTGATAATTAATTTGATTGTCATTCTAAATCTGACACTCGATAAGAATGCCACGCGCGCGAATAATTAAATTCCGGAGGAATTCGTATAAATCCCCGATTCTGTGGCATTGCGCGTACAGCAGAATTACGATCGTTGTTCATTAATCAGAAAAATATGTAACGAATGGGCGGGCATTATATAATGGTATCGATCTGCGTAATGCACGATTTCAATAATAATCTACTTGCGTTCGATGTTTTCCAACGAACGAGCGCACATTCGCAAACATCGTGTGATAAAAATTAAAAATTTCCGGATTAATCTGGAAACTTCGTTTTTCTTTTTTCATCAACAATATCTTTTTATACACAGAGATTCCATTTTGTCCCGGATATAAAAAGCAAAGAAACGCCGGAATAAGGAAAATAATGTTTGCATGCAATTTCGAGCTACACACATAGTTTCGGAGTTCGGAAACGTAAACAGATTACAATATGTAGATAATTCTTGAAGAGATAAATTCGTGTTGCTTTCTAGATTAAATATCGAATTTTAGTTTTAGCTGCAGGTTTGCACGAGTGAATTTTTAACCTCCTCATCGATGTATATTAAAACAAAAATGATATAAAGTTCTAAGCAAAAGGTAGTTACAACTTTGTTAAAACGGGTTTTGATCAAACTTGTTGAGACGTTATCTCCTTTTTTAAAAGAAAAAAAAGTCCGACTTTCTTCAACTTTTCAATTTCATAATAAAGTGAAAAGCTCTCTCTTACAAATTGCGATAAGAGAACAATACTTGGATGCTTCTCAGTATTCCTTTCGAGACAATGATTATTTGTATATAATGCGGGCGTTATAAAGTTAAAAATTATTAGTTTCTTGAGTAATCCGTCTGTATTATCGAGAAAACCGAGTGATAAAAAAGATTCGCAAATTACGGAGATAATATTTTTCTATTCCGTTTGTTTTTACGGTGTGAAACGAGTTAAATTAAACACGAATGATATGTTAGTTGGACAACGTTGCAAGAAAAAGTTGTCGTGCAAAAAAAAAAAAAATGCGCGGGTTCAAGCGAAAAGATAAGTCGCGCATAAAGATGAAATAGTGAAGGGATTTAGAGAATAATTAGCGATAAGAAATGTATAAAAGTACAACACCGAAAAAAAAATGAAAAAAATTATGTAAGTAGATATAAAAATGTAAATGTGTGAGATCGCGCGCGTGAGATCTCTTTCTCTTATAATAGAAAAATCACGATTACTTAATTAAATTATTAATAACGCACAAGTGCACAAGCTCGAATCAGCGAAATTTAAGCTGAGAAATATGAAAATGAAGTCGCACGTGCTACATTTACTTTTTGGGAAAAACCATCGGAGTCATATGCAATTGACGATGAAATGCAATTAAGTTTCAAGCGCAAAATGCGTCGGGAGAAGGGCGCGAGCGTCGTCGTCGTAAACTTAGATTACAATTTTCCCGTTGATTTACTGGTTTTAACAAGACTTTGGATTCCAAAGTTGCTGATGATAAACGCATCGTATTTCATTTCTATTCTGCGAGAAATGTCGAGAGAAATTTTAGCGCATCTTGTCGATGCAAACTGTTTGAAAAATCAAGCAAACGTGTACAAAGTTCATTAGGAAAGTATATCCGTTGTAAATAGTATGTGGGAACAGAAGGTCTCTCTCGGAGAGATAGATGCACAAGCGTGAGAACCGAGATAAAGCTTGTAATACGCAAAGAAATACGACGGTATCATCTTGCATGGATTTTCCAGAAGAAAAATGTTTCCACATCGAGAAACGACTCTCGCAAAAGCGACTTTCTCATATTTATTTATACATATATTTCATAAAGAAATTTTATTGCGCAAATAGCGCGCAAAATAAAATTTAGATGTTGACATTTGAATAAAAATATATTTCTCAATTTAGAAGAAAAACAAAGTTAGTTGAGCTCGAAATATCGAATTTTTATTTAGCTCTAGTTATAAGTTATAACTTGAAGTCTTGTATTTATGTTCTTATATATATTTTTACTCGTCAGTTTTCAAATTTAAACATTGTTTCATTAATCTCAGTAAAACTTTAAAAAAATATTTAATGTAAAGATCAAATGATTTTTAATTGCACAATTTTTTGCAGCAAATATCGAGGAGAAACACACATTATAATTCAAATCCTCCGTATAATGCACTCCCGGACCAGACGACTAATTGATTCTAAGAATAGATTCTGATTTCGTATTCTCCGTCACGGATCACACCGCCGAACTGTGCAAAGAACTTTTCGAGCTAAACGTGGCAAAAATATAAAAAAGTAATAAAACAAGTATTGTTCGCATGTAAAACCTATTGTATGTAATCAAACAATTATAATCTACATTATATTTGTATGGCATATAATAGCATTTTAACACATTAACGCATTCCGCAATATATTGCTGTGTACAAAAAGTTAATTTTTATAGAGAGTTAACCGCTAGAGAATTACGCAAAAAAATTGCAGTTGTTCCGTTTGTAGTTAAGGTTTGTAGTGAGCGAACGGCGCGAGGATTGGTGTCGTGAATTTTGTAACGAAGAGAGAGCCGCGCGGGAGTACGGAAATGGAGCACGCGTGCAAGATTGCCGGTGCGGAAATCAGACAGATATACCACAATTACTGACATACACCTGCGTCGCGCACATGTACGCACTAACCGTAGAATTGTTTCAAACGAACATGAGAACGTCGCCGAAGCGATCAGCCGTGTCCAACGGCACAATCGATTCGCTCTTGATATCCTACTTGTACGGTCGGATGCAATATGAAGCTCACGTACGTTGCACTTGAAAAGATTATTTCCCACGATACACAACGCGTCTATACTTATCTCGTATCAGATCTCTCAGACGATAAAAAGCATTATTTGCCGCGAATGCGTACGGGAAGAGGAACATTTAAAGCGCCATCGAGTGGTGTTTACGCGAACGGAAACAAAAGAGAAACACATGCGTTTAATATTAGTAGATATACTCTATGCATGTAAGCCCTTTATTACCCTTTCATTTTGTTACACGTAGATTATTCCATGCATTGTGAATCACGTGTAATCAGGTCTTTATGAGATCTGTCACGATCGTCGTGTATTTCTGAAAACGAGAAATTTCCGCCCGCGATCTTATTCTCCAGATTGTAAACACAATGTGTGATAATGCAAAGCAAATTGCGTTATTAACACGAATTGCGAGCGCGTTATGAGAAACAATAACGGTTGTTACCTTATTTTGTCGTAAATTCCGAATAATATGATATTCCGTTAACACTTTTCCGGCACTCCAAATTGTCATACTACTTCCAAAATCTCGACACGTAGTGAAGCGACGTCGATCGGTTCTGACTTTGTGAAAACCGCCATCTACGTATAAATCATACGTTATAACCGTGATTGTGTTTGGTGTCGAAGGTTTGGTATCCTTGAAAATCAAATTTGAACGTTATGAAGACCGTTCTCGATAGTCGTGTATCGAGTTACATTATCACTCGCTACCGCTCGTTGTGTGTTACAGTAAACTGGCGAGGAACGAAAGAAATAAAAATTCAATTGAATTTCGCGTCAATTTCGATTTTTAGTGACAATAGAAAACGAAAGAGAGAAAAAGCGATAACGAAACGGTTTCGAATGTTGTTCCGGTACTTCGATATCCCAAATAAAATATAAAATAACACCGAAAATGCACGTAAACCTGTACTGGTGATATCGCAGTTTATTTTTTAACGAGATTGTACCGCTAAAAAAAAACAATCGTGGTAAAATCAAAAAGATAATGCGATAATCTTCAAAAGAAGATAAAATTATTGTTTAGTTTATTTTTACAAAAACAATTTTCAATAAAAGATAAAATAACGAAGAGAAAATAAATATTTTGCTCTCCCTGAGAAAGATTTAATTAAACAGTCTGCGCAGTATCGAAAAACACTTGTGGAAACGCATCGATTTATCGTACATTTTTGCTTAACAACTTATTTATATTTCTTTTCGTTATTCTGAAATGATGTATTTCTGAATGATATTTTCGTATATCATAGTTTTCTTTTCTTTTATTCGACGAGAAACAAAATGGAATTACATTTGTATGTGAGATAAACGTATTGTTCTTTTGCCAGTTTACAGACTTCCGAAGCTGCTGCGACAGAAGATTCGGATGGCAAAGCGGCTCGCGGTTCGCCGTAAAACAGCGATTCACCGTAAAAGCGTTTATGCGGAACTCTCTTTCGACGAAGATGCGAAGACGATAAAAACCGATCCGATTCTCTTCATGAAACATGATCGAAGATAATACACAGAGTAAGATAAATCGAGTGTAGCGAGGATTGACGTTATGGTGCCTGAGCTCGCTCCGAGATCTTTCGACTTCAAAAGACGGCACCAGCTCGAGTCGTCAAATCGATATCTGATAACAAAGGTGTGAAAGATAATTTTTTTTCGCTAAGGAATATAGCCTTATATATTCCTTATCAAGAAAACTCTATCGATTTTAACCGTCATATATTTCTATCCATTTATGAAACTTTTCTTTCCAACACGAGTTCTGATAAAAATCAAATAATTCGGAAAGAATAGCAAACTACATATATCTATGCAAATGGTAAACTTCATACGCGCTCGTACAATAGAAGAAGAAAAGTAAACTTCGAAGATCTGATAATGTGTCATACGAGTGCTGGTGCAACTTTAAAACATGTCTATACTTTTGACGTGAAAAGTTTTACACGATAAGACTCTTTTGTGATGTTCCTTCCTCTTTTAATAAAAAAAAAAAAAAGATCTAAAAACATTTTATGTAGAAGATACTTCGCGATTTCTCCTCACTTGCTCGCAAAACGATTTGCTTGACAATATCAATTTCAAGTGAATGGGCTATAAAACAAGGTTTTTAAATTTAGAAAATCGCACAGTGTAATTTTGTACACAAATACCTATACAGTAAATGTTACATGGATAATATTTGCAGTTGCCGAATTCGAAAAACGCGAAGTTTCGATCGAAATTGAAGCCAAGCAGAAGAACGAACCGAAGACGAACGAGGACCAACTCGCGGGGGTTGAAGATGGTAACGTGAAGTGGCAGTGGGATCGAAGATTAGGTATTGGAATATCGGAAGAATAAGTAAAAAATTCGCAAGACTGAACGATGGAAATAAGCTCCACCGACAGCTACGATGTTGGCCAGTTCGCGCAGAACTTCAGCATCGAAAACGTCAGCAGTTTGCCGATCGAGTGCAAACAGCTGGTCAACTTCAATGGCTTATCTGACTTTATCGTCTACGGCGTACTTATGAACTTGATCGGTCTTTTTGGGATCTTCGGCAATACCATCTCAATGATCATCCTGTCGCGGCCGCAGATGAAATCGTCCATTAATTACTTGCTGATCGGACTGGCCAGATGCGACACAGCACTGATCATCATCTCGGTAAGCGTGTCTCTCGCAATTTATTTCGGTTGTTCCGATTTCTCCGTGTGCAAACAATGCAATATTTTTGTTTCAGAACAATACGTTGCAAGACACGTACAAAACTTGAGCAAAACTCAAAAATAGATACTTTAAAAAAAATAAAAACATTTTAAGAAGCATTAATTCTTTGTGAACAGATTGCAAAAATGACAACTAGTTAGACAGACTGAGTCTGTGAGACCTGACTTTGAATATCTTCGAAAAATCAATATTTTTCCTATTTTAATTTTTAAAATCGAAAGTTTGAACGATTCTGTATCAATAAAGAAACTAAATTTAAAAACTTTCTGGTAGTTTCGAGGATATAAGCGGGAAGACCCATGTCTGTTCGCGAAGAGTTAATTAATATAAGTATAGAAAATAATTTTTTTGTGTACACGCGTTTTATTTCTTGATGCTTTGAAGAAATTATGTACAAAGAAGTTACATAAAAACCAGTAGAGAAACATTTATTTACTCTTCTTTTAAACATTTTTACGAGTTTGCGCGAGATCAAAGTTAAAAACGTTAATGGTAAAAGAATTTTTATACAACATCGTAAACTAGAATATCGAAAATTTGAAGTAGTAGAAGTTACCATTCGGTTTTAGTGGTTGAATTATTTCTCTTTTTTTTATGAAGAAAAGACATATAAAAAAGCTAACATATCATAGCTAATATATTAAAATATCAAGTAAATATTTCTTACACACGTGGGATTATATATAAACAGATTATTTATTTCACATTTTCAATACTCGCTATGAATATTTTATTTGCGCACACACGATGTGTTATTAATTTCAGAGACGATAAACCGACTAAAAACCGAAATATAGTTTTAGCATGCAATCATTTTATTTGCAATAAACACTACACAAAATTTAAATTAAATTTAAAACGAAGAACATATACCTATTTTTTTAATAAAAATATGCGGTAGATAAAAATAATTACATGCAACTTAATACGTTGACCACTTTGCTTAATTCTTTTTTGCAATCTGTAAATATAACGATGACGTTTGATTAATCACAATCTGCCGATCGGAAAATCAATCAATGTTTAATTGGCACAGATGACCAGAAGCGATTCTCGATAGGATCGTGCTGTAATTGCCGTTGGATTACCTAACGTTTATCGTCGTCGCATTTAACCACCGGCTATCAGTCGTACATCCTCTCTACAGAGTACAGATCAAATTTTTTCCAAAATAACTTAACATCTTTCTTTGTATCGTTTTTCAAGCCATCGAGTTGCATTTTGAAGGGCTTATCTTTATACGCGCCTTGTTGCCGTTTCTCAAGCTTTTATTAACCGATATAAAATATTGTCGAAGGCACTCATGTTGAAGGCGATAACGGTGTCGACTTTTCCGACACAATAGATTCAATTCTTTCACTCGTATTTACTGAACATCTTGCAAAATTTGAACGCACAACGCGGAAGAGAATGCTGTTTTTACAAAAGAGAATGCTGTTATTACAAAAGAGAATTTGTTATATTAATTAAATTGCAATTGGAATCGAGAAATCTGTTGATTTTTCTAGCTCACCTCTCGCACAGCTTTTTTAAATAAATCTCTTTTTAAATAAATCGTTTTAATAGAAGTTTTTAATTTGAGATTTTTGGAGCTTTTTTTTTTTATTTCTTCAACTCTTTCTTAATTTGTTTGCGTGCGCAAAAATATTAATCTAATACTAAAAGTTTTAAAAACTTCAACAAAATATATTATTATATTGACAAAGTCCAAAATAATCAACTTTTATATTTACGATAAATAAAAGATTAAAGTATAGAGCAGAGAATTGTGCGCGAGTAACTTATATACAAACGTGAAACGTTAACTTACGGTTGAAAGCTCCGGAGGTTTATTATGAAAGTGTAATCTAGTGAGTTCAGTTAATATTTCATACATAACAGCAAGCACGGTTTTAATTAACATTAAGATATTCTACGTACAAATGTATCTGTTAATCACAAAGCACAATTTACTTTTTTATTTTTTTCTCCTAAATTAATAAGAAATTTTTAAGCTTGTGATAAGATTCTATTAAGGTCGATACAAGCCAATATGTGTTAGGGTATTATGTGTTAGGTGTATAAATGCAGATAAATTTTTTTTAAATTGTGCAAATTTATGAAAATTTGAGTTAAATTTAATTCAAAACTTTACAGGATGCTTGGTTTGCATCTCATATATGTAAAATACCTCAATTTCTCCCTTATAAAGTAAAAAGTAATAATAATGTAAGTAATTAATCTTTGTCTAATTATATACGTGTTTTATTAAAAAACAATAAGATATTGTGTCTGTAAAAAAAACTTGTTATCGATCAATTTTTGTCGTGCAAAGCGGTAGTGATTAAAGCTTCTTGTTTATATGGAGATCGCGAAAGGGGTGGTTTAATAACAGATGGTAAGTATCAAAATTCAATTTTCGGAAAGCGTGCCCGCGATACGGGCTTTTAACATTTTATCGCAATGTAATCAGGTGCTGACCTCTCGTTTTAATTTTGCTCTCAAAACCCGTTTCACACGAGTAATAATTATGCGACGCGTATAATATCGTGCTGAAAAAAAAAAAAAATTCTCTTTGATATATTCCAGTGGCGCGTCCCAGTTTATCTCGCGCAATTTAAGCTGTTTCTCGAAACGTAGAATTTATATCTTCATCTCTATTTTCATAATACTATGTGTCAAATGTACACACGTTTATGTACGATCTGGATTTTACATAATCCCGTAACACATGCGTCGAGAGACATAATAAAAAAAACACGCTAATGAACGCAAAAATAAACTTTGTATAAATAATGTAAACCGATATTTTATTAAGAAGAAAAAGAATTTCATATTTTTATCAAGTGCGTATAAACGTTCGTCTCTTTTACTTGTCTTCTTTTTTTCTCTCGAAAGACTAAAATCTCTTTCTATATTTATGAATTACGGGAAATAATGTCAAAGTGAAAGTGTTTTTGCGAAAAATAAAAACCTATTGATTGATGTGTCGGGACGAGATTTATGTCTTTTCGATTCGTTCTCGTAGAACGTTCAGCGATTCGCGACGCATATGGGAAGAAATGGATCGTCAGGAGGGAGTAATGTCGTGTGTCAAAAACACGTTGTTTGTCAAGATAATATGAATTACGCGTTAATGTAAATACGCACATACAGCGTGTACAACGTCACGCTGGTTTCTCGCTGATAAAACCAAGATTAGCAAGATTGACGTAGTTCGGATAATCAGGAGCATCCTGATTATCCGGGTAAAAGTAGCGATGAAGTGAAAAGCTCGTACGCAAGATCCTGCCTATCCTCTCGACGCCGCATTATGTAAACCACACCGGATTATTAATTAATCATCCAGAGAGAACTCCCTCGTACCCTGCTTTCCCTTCACGAACAAACTATTTGTACACTCGTCGATCAAACGTCGCGACCATAAAGGCACTGCGAGACATAAACAGACGTTTTTGTTGTAATATTTTGTTGTAATAACCAAGAATATTTACAATCGAGAAGATTCGTCGCAACTAAGACGAAACAGCATCTTAAAAAGAAAAGTTTTTGCAAAAAAATAAAATAATTAAAACAGTTTAAAAGTTTATGAAACTTGTAAAATTAGTTGTAAAATAATTAAAACGGAATTTGTTTCATTATGAATTGAGAGATCGAGAAATATTTTATTTTATTTTGATTTTGTATTTTTTTTCTATATTTATATTTTATTATTGTAATGTTGTTATAATTTTTTAAAAACATACTTTATTTTAATATATTTTTTATATAATTATTTCAATATATTTTAATTATTTTTCGGTAAAAATTAAAGTAATCAAATTCACAAAGAAAAATACGTGATGAAGTCCGATACCTTATGCAAGAAGCTCTTATTATTATTATAAGCTGTCTTTTGTGCGACAATATTGCTTATAATACATACGGTGTACACACATGCTTGCAGGTATTGATCTACGGGTTGCCAGCCATCTACACGTACACGGGTTTACTGTTCAACTACAAGTTCTTTGTCTACCCGAAAATCATCGGGTACCTGTACCCATTGTCCTGCATAGCGCAATTCGTTACGGTGTACCTGACGGTGACGGTGTCGTTGGAAAGGTACATCGCGGTCTGCCATCCGCTAAAAGCAAGATCTTTCTGCACTTACGGACGGGCTCAAGTGGCAGTGTTGGTTATAGTAATCTTCGCTTTTCTTTACAATCTAATCAAGTGAGTAATCGACGTATTTCTTCATTCAGAGTCGTTAAAAAACAAAATGTTAATAATATTCGATCCAGAGAGAAAGAGAAACATAAGTTTCAATAAAAATTATTTGTTAAACTTGATTGTTTACCTCCTTCCTGAACCATAGGCTCTGTGGTTTTTTACCTTTCTTTGTTGAACTTGTTGTAAACTTGTTTACACCTCGTGTTCTCGAAGTAATCAAACATAATATATTTACAACGAAGACAATAAAGATTAGAAGCTATAATTACACATATATAGCCTGTGATAAGTTAAAAAAATAAAGAATTAAAAAAATTTGATTTATAGATTTTGGGAAATTGAAAAATTCTCCGAAAATCATTGGAAGTATAACATCACGATATACTGCGTTCAGCCGACCACGTTGAGAGGCAACGAGTATTACATTACCATTTACATACACTGGCTGTACTTCTTCTTTTACTACATGTTGCCGTTCGCCGCGCTGCTGATTTTCAACGTGGCCATTTACCGACGGGTAAGTACTATTGTACAAAATCCAAAAGCTTTTATCTACCTAAAATTTTATCGCTCGCACAGCGATAAAATGCAATATTTTATTTTTCTTTTTTTTTTATTATGAAATATAATACATCACGTAAAAAAATAAAATCATTTTGTTCTATACGTGTTTAAATTGTTTTTTATATTTTCTTTTACATTACTCTACTTCTCGTGAATATTAAATTATGTAAAGATCCCTCACATATATACGAATTATCTGACGACGTTGACGTTGGCAAAGAGAAAAATAGTTCATTTTCGCAAAAAGCAAATGTCAACGTTTGCAATCGATAAATTCTGTATCGAGAATATAACAGCAAGAAACATTGACAATTCGAAATGGAACAGAGAGCGGAGCTGGATTAAACGCGAGATATTGGAAGGTGTGTCAGTGGCAGAGAGATTCTCTGATAGAAATAACATTTTTCAACTATCGTTTCGTTTTATTAAAAATACTTTTTTTTTCGAATTCGTGTGGAAGTAAGATAATTTCGATAAGAGAACGGATAAAGAAGAAGCGGATGATCGGGTCGACGTAGCGAATAGGTTTTGATCGTGCAAAAAGAAGGAATGGAACGTACAAAACACAGAAGAAACCGGGGTGCGATGAAACCAATAAAATTATTCGAAGTGCATAAGTGTTCTTCCGCATGTGTGACACATTTGGAGGGCGTGCAAGCTTTTATAGAATAGGCGAGCACGTATGAGGACGGCGAAATGTCTCCCCGCACACGTACTACTTGTGCGAACTGCAATTGCAATATTATCCACCCTCTTCCGTCTCGGGCATGATACGTGAGACATTTCCAATAGAAGTTGGTGTGTTTCTAGCGAGATATTGTAAACTAATGCGCACATATATATCTTCAAAACTGTTTTGCAGATAATGATACAAATAAGCTTCTCTCACACAATCTTAACTTTCTCTTAAATTACGAATTTGACGGATAAGATTAGCAAGCGGTAAAAAACGGTAACAATTGATTTAATACAAATTGTAAAATTTTAGCACGCAAAAAAATTTAACGAGAAAGAGAAAAATATTTAAAAATATTAATAATGAGTATTAAATAATTAAAATTACAATAAATATAAAAAATAAAAATTAAATATTAATAGTAGGGAAAACCCTCGATGTAAAATTAATAATATAGCAAGAATTGTTTTTGTTCTTTCATTATTTTCACAAAAGAAGAAGAATTATTTACTTTCCAATTAGAAGTGTTACTGACATTCAAATAAAAGCAGAGCACGTGAACGTAATGGCGTTGTGTGATAAGACTTAACCGCAGGGTAGTTTCGATTGGATCCGCACAACCACTCTTGAGACTTCGAAATTGCAAAATCAAGTTTGTCGAGGAACAACTATTTCCTTCGGATTTGGCTTATCGCAAAACTTTTTAGATTCGGCGTATTTCCTTTAATTTCGGGATCAAAGTATGATTTTTGGCGCGACGTCGATGTCGACGTTTCTTCGACAACTTTTGCGACAGTTTTAACGCGAAAGCGCAGACGCAGAAATTCGATGAGAATATTCATGCGGCAAAGAAAGACAGTCACTTAATCCTAGCTCGGGATTCTTGCTTCTTAGTGAAGTTGAGATTGGTTAATAGTTCTAATTCTTGCGAGAATTTTAAAGAACAATTTCGCTTTACTCGTCAGGAGATAAATTTCGAAATGATGCAAACATCGGTATACGATACACTTTTTATAGACTCAAAGTTTATTCTTTTACTGTCGTTAATAAAAAAAAAAAAAAAAACTGTCACGTCATCACGCTGGAGTTTTCTATTTTCACACAGTCATAATTTTTTATATAAAATCAATTCTCATTGTTGTCTTTACTACAAAGGCGGCAATACAAAGAATGTGACTCAAATACTGCTAGAGAATATGCTACAGGACAAACATTTACGTTCAAACGTCCCGCTTTTATTTACACAACTCCGAGTTTGCAAGGATATGTGATTTATCTTGTTTCCGTTTTGTTTCGGTGTGAGAGACAATCTTAGATAATAATTATATTAATAATTTGCGCGAAGGGTGTACCATATGAACCGGATGTGATAATCCGAAGGTAACGCGCGGCAATTCGGCGATATGCGACGCGCATAATAATTCGACGAAGCGGCGCGAAGTCTTAACAATAATTAGCTACGCCACTTTGTCGCGGTAATTGTTTTAGCAGACAAGCACGTAACACGGCTCCCACGCTACGGAAGCTGAAACAGCGGCAAAATCAGGAGAATGCCGCCACAGTAGCAGAAGCAAGAACTAGACGAGATAAACTGGGAGAAATTCATGACGCAGAATTTCTCGCCCATCTTCTTTTGAAATTAATTTAGAAATATATCTCTGTGAGAATTTTCCTGCGCTCTGCGTTTTCCTGCCTCTCTAATTTCTTAATGTTTTTAGCAAAACTTACTTGTTCCAGATCGAGAAAACAATTTTAATAAATGTTAATAAATTACTTAATAAATTAATTAATAAGTTACTTTCTCGGGCAAATATATGAACCAATGAAACTGACCGTTAATTTTCAACTGATAACAGACGCGAACACATTCGATTTATTATATTGCGCATTTTGTAATGTGAACGACCATTGAAAGACTTATAATTTTGTTACTTTTTTTTATTTGTTGATATGTATTTTTAAACAGACTGTGTCTGGTTTTTATCAGTTTTGTGGACAATTTATAGCAAACAAATCTCGCAAAAGAATTAATTCCTATTTAGGTCGAAAGTTGCTCATTGTCTTATTTGTTAAATTCACTTAAGTCCTCTATTATTCAAATCAATTGAATATTAATAAAATCGTAAAGTGTTAATATAAAACAATATGAGTAAACAGTTATACGTGTATTGTACATCTCCATTCTATACGTGGAATTATTTTGCATCGTCTATTGTTCTACACATTGCTATCGACTTGTTGATTATTTCCGAAACAATACAATTATTTTATATACGTGCCTTCCAGCCAGGCTATTCAAATAGTATTTTATCTTTATTTAATATATTAAAACTTTGATTTAATATATCGAACTGGTTATCTGGTGCGAATATATATATATACCGAGATTCCCCGTTGTTTCATAAATCATAATTCAGGAAATTCACCAAGTTTCTTGTTGCGTGTGTTTACATCATAACGCGCGAGTACACATGTTGCTCTTGAACAACTATTATAGCCATGAAACCTTATACATATATGCGCATATATCTATGGACCTACATAAATGTTGTACGTAGGCAACTGTACATATAAACAACTGTTTTTTATCTACTGCGTAATTATCTCAAGATGAGTCCATGTTATTGTATTTCGCTGTTGAGAAACTATCGCCAATAAACGAGGTCTCCAAGATTAATCGTTCTCGCGAAATTCTTCTTTTACGTTTCGTTTTATTTGGTCGGTAGTAAAATATCGCAGCTTGTCTGGCATTTATTTGGCGCTGTCTTACGCATTTCCGAACGGTGCGGCGTGGGCGAGAAAAAGAAAAAGAAAGAGATAGAGAGAGTTTCGAACCTCGGGAAACAGCCTGGGTCGAAAGTAGAATGCAAGCGAGAAATATATGACGGGTGTAAAGCGCAGAAATCCTGAATTTCATGCGCCGATCGAACATCCCTTCTTGGCATATCCCGCGTTTTCCGCATACACGCAAAGGATCAAATATTATTGCGCCAAAGATCCCGGTGTAGAGTAACACTGCAGCAATCACAAGGAAGATATATCGGTAGCTTTTATAGCGAGAAAACGGGAAAGATATATATATATATATATATTTATTTATATCCAAAGCACATGAACACGACATGACTATATATAGATTTTGTACAAATGTATTATTTACACAATAATATTGATTTGACGATATTGTTGATTATTAATTTATTGTAAGCTATTTTAAGTGCAACAGAAAAAAAAAAACTAATGTAACTTGTTAAACTTTGAGTATAGATTAATTTAACTATCAATTAATTTTTTTTCTCTCTTTGTTATTTCGGAAATAAATTCTAATAAAATAGTCGAAAAATGTTGATAATTTGATAATTTCAATATCTCGGTAACTAATCTGAGTCAGACAAAACGCTCTTCGAGCGAGATGCTTCTGGATTGAGAACTTCACGGTAAGTTTGCGCGAAGCTTTATCCGCACAACGCGATTTCTCGCAAACAAAGAATTCGATTTCTCGCTGAGATTTCGTCGCGAGATACTTACGGCTTCGCTTCGAGGAGCGATCGTAAATCTTGAAAAAAAAAGCAGGTCAGACACAGTTAAAGCTACGTCACGCCTGGGACCACTGCAAACACGATGTATATCTCACAACTTTGTACCGAAATAATACGCGATTCGCTATAATGTGAACACCAGCTTCAATATGTCCCGGGAGCTATTATCAGTTTTTACGTGGCAATGGGGAGTCGTTTAAGCTATAATTTTAATACGTTAAGATTCTCTTACCTTTCTCGTGACTTCTGTCTTTTCTCTTAATTTTCTTGTTTTCAAAAGTTTATTCATTTAAACAGAGAGAGAGAGAGAGAGAGAGTGAGAGAAATTTGTAGATAATTAATGTACTAATAATAGTAAGTTAAAAGCTCACTTATTTTTAGTGTATTTGATTTTATTTTAATTTAATGAATTTTTCTATATAATTAATCAATTTCACTAATTATAAATATATAATTATTTCTGTTTTTCAATTTTTTGTTGAGAAATCGATGTTCTTGAGAAGCACCGGTATATTTAATGCAAATTTAATTAAGCTTTGTTTTTTATGGAGTAAGATTGTGTTTCTTCTTTATCTCATCTTTCCGGTTCTTCGTTTACGTAGCAATAAACGATTATTTTGTCTCGTCTTGACAAAACGAGAGCTCGTTCATTAACCCTCCGTTGACTCTGTAATTAGCCGCGGAGTTGTTTCAAAAGCGCCGAAAGATTGATTTTTCTTTTTTTCCCCCGCTTATTCCAGAGTTGTCATGGTCATTTACTTGTCACTGTATCTACATCGCGCGTGTGACCGACAGTCAAGAATTTAATTTGAGAAAACTAGTTACCTTAGAATGTCTCGTAAATCTTCTTATATTAGACGGTAATTCTATAATATTAGTCCCTCGAGATAAATAAATATACCGCAACTCGCTCGTTAAAAGAATATCATCATTGACGCTCGTTAACTACATATAAATGTTTTTCCCTGAAGAGTCTTATATTTTAAAGTGTATTAAAAAACACGATAAACTATCAAAGTAAAATAAACACCGTAAACGGTTATTTTATAGTATTTTATAACATTGAACTAACTTGAATTGTGTTTATCTCTTGAAAATAAAACTATTGTTAATTTACTAAAGTTAATTTTTTTACATTCTATCTTGCGCTATACTTATGTTCTATTTTAAGACGTTTATTAAATAATTCGAATTCGAAAGCTGCAGGCTAAACGTCATTTATTTTTTTCTCTTAGTCTAAATTTAGAAATTTTCCTTTTATTAACGTTAACAAGAGATTAATTTTGTCGCGAAATATTCCTAATTAAGTTTTTGCAAATTTTGAGCAAACAGGAAAAATATAAGCTGTAATGAGAAACTTTATGCTTCAATTTAAGCTGTTGCGACGCGTCAAGAAGTAAAGAAAGTTAATACATGTATTTCTTTCTCATAAACTTATACTTTTTTCCAGGATAATTTTCTGGTTAATTAAACTCTGTTTTCCGGAGCACTGCGAGATTTTTAACACAATAATCTCAACACACTTAGTAATATAATACAATTAGATAATCAAATTGTGGTATATTATCTACTTCTAAACTAGTTATCCGATCTTTTGTCACAAGAAAAAATATTTATCATTCCTCGTAATGTAATCTCAGTACGGTATAATCTTGTATCAAGAAATGCTATAACATATTTATCCTTGTTCCGATAAATATATAAGAAGTAACGTGCTTTTCTGAAATAACATTTTTTTTGCTTTTTATTGCTCTTAACTGTAGTTTTTCAAATAAAAATCGCTTTTTTATTTCACTTTTCCTTTACGTCTTTCACAACGCATTTTTGCGTGTATGCTGATTTTTAGGTCAGAAAAGCGAACAGGGATCTCCAGGAGCTGTCGCGTCATCAGCGTCGTGAAATCGGTCTGGCGACGATGCTGCTGTGCGTGGTGGTGGTGTTCCTGATCTGCAACGTTCTGCCGCTGGTCTCGAACATCTACGAGAACTTCATCGAAGATCCGCCAAATTGGATGGTGCAGACAGGCAATCTCCTGGTGACCATTAACAGCAGTATTAACTTCATCATTTACGTGATCTTCGGCCGGAAATTCAAGAAGATATTCCTCAAGCTGTTTTGCTCGTCCAAGCTGTTCGGACCTGGCCGTGACAGTCCGGAATTTCAGAATTACGACGAATCGATCGTCACCAACACGACGAACATCGAGCTGAGGAACTCGGTCAGACGCGGTCATCTTCATCGCGCCAACACCATAAGTTACAACAACAACATTCACGTGTCCAACGGCAGCACCAGACAGAGCGTGAAGAGCAGCAGTCCCGGAACCAGCGTTTATTATCCGCCAAGAAGTCCCAGTCAGATGTCGAGGGCGTCGAACGGTCGGAGGAACAGCTGGGCCAGAAAAGAAAATGGCGATTCCACGCTGTAGTGAACAGTAATTGATGTTCTTATCGTTTACATAATGTAAGGATCACAACTAATTGTTTTTTCGTCAAATATCAAGAATTTCTAATGATTCGCACCGACGGAAGAATCAAGAAACTGATTTATTACCGCAACGCTGAATAAGTGTCATTATTTTTTACATTTGTTATCTCGCAAAATAAAAAGAATCAGGTTGCTTCGACCGGTGAGATCGAGATTTTTTTTGGTTGGTCAAAACATGAAGAATAATAACGATGTTTCACGCAGCAATGTCTATAATAAATAAAACAAAAAACTGTTTTTTATGTACCATTTGTGATTAATAATTCACCAGGGAGTAAAATATCGGGGAAAGTATCGAAAGGAATGAATGTGAGAAATGTGATTTATATATAGGGAACAATGCTACTGAGACAGGCGCCGCTATTCAACGCTGAATTATTTATTGTTGAGAATCTCATCTAGTTAGTTTGAGCAAGAAGAAATACGGAAGAAATAGAACGGACGAATAACCATTCCGCGTCACAATGGGCAGCCAATGACTGTATTCCTTCCGTTTATTATCCAGTCCAGGAAAAACTTTCTCCTTATCGAGAATCCCTTATCTGAGAGATTTCGCAAGTTGAAAAGAAAGACTTTAAAAAAAAGTAATACGCTCATTTGATACGATCTTAATGTTTTCCATCTTTCTTCGAGAGCCGGCTTTGATAATTCCGATAAATTGTGCCAAGGAGGATGTCGCCGGTGTGCGGTTCCAAAATGAAACGATACAAAAACAAGATTCTCCGCTGCGGCGAACACTCGATATTATTGTTCCCTCGGGAATAACTCGGACCAATTCTCTCCTCGTGTGCTCAGACGTCGCGATCCCGTGGGACAGCGTGACGAGAAAAAGACTCGTTAAGGATAAGTCTTTTGCGTTTCCTGCTGCGCGAGAGAGTTCGGAAAAGCAAGGTTTCTTGCGGCGAGACGACTTTTCAAATAATTCTTGAAGAAGTTTCCGTATTGCCTCGAAGATGCTCTAGCCGAGCAATCAAGAAAAGAAATCGACGTTACGTGTCGCTACACAACATTTTCAGAAGAACACTCGAAGAGAAGACGCTCGGCTGGATCGCTCTCGCGTAGTGCTTCCGCTGTCCGCGCAATCATTTTTTTCACTGTCATTCAAAAAACTAAGTAACAAATTACAAAAAAAAAAAATAAAGTAAGGAAGATTGCTTCTTGTTATAGTTATAAAAAGACATAAAAAAAAGTGTATCAAAAATACATTGTACAATAGAATCTCAAAAATCAAATCAGAACTCCGTTGCAAAAAAAATGATAACAATTCTACTCAAAACAAAAATTCCATTAGATATCCGTTGAACGTCAACAGCTCCATGCGATATCTAATAGATGTCTAATAGAGTTTTTGTTCTGTGTGAAATATTAGTTAACATAATAGAAGAAAATTAAAAAAAAATATATATATATACGTAGATCACAAAATCAATTTTACTGGGATAGTAAGTACGTTACAAACACGGGATGACGAAAGATAATCGCGAGACGCAAAAAAAGTGAAATTTAATCAAACTTAAATTGCGCAACAATGTTACGTTATATTTTCGCAAAAACGCAGAGTTTTAATTCAATAAAAGAGTCTTCTTACTTCTTTCTTCAATCGCACAAACTTGTGTCCGACTGTCAGTTCAGCTTCACTGAAACAAAGTTATACACAAAAAGATGAGTTAAGAAGTAATTCGCTAAGTTGGACTAGACGATTTCATGAACTTCTGGCATTTCTGTCGGTCACGTAGTCGAGAAGACAAATCGGATTTCGCCAAAGTCAAAAAAAAAAAAAGTACAGAAGTCAACAGACATTCCCCCGAGGGTATTTTTGCTCTCTTGAAGATCTTGTGTTCTGCGTATGCGCACACTTGCATTGTTGCTCCGCGAAAATTGTGTATTCAAGACATGATGTTTGTTTCCTAAGAGAGAGAGAGAGAGAGTTCCGGTTTCTGTAATCGTTAACGCGAGATTAAACAACAATCGGTTAAAACGATCCATCTTTTTCAACGGCGTGTTTCTCGAACAAACCGGAAAATTTGTGATGGCTATTTTATTAAACAATATACACAAATCAAACGAAAAAAAAAAACTGGAGTTTTTATATTTTTCTGAACTTCTTACTTTTTTATAAGTTTCTTTGTGCGAAGAGCGAAGGATCAACGAGTAATACAATTGTACATATTTTTATTCGAATCATAAAATCACGGAAAAAGATATATTATTAAGGCAACATTGAAAAAACCAAATATACTAAAAAAAAAACAAAAAAACAAAAAACAAAAAAAAAACGATGTAGACACTGTCGTCAGACATCACAGAATACGTAAGTGTTAATCTAAATTCCACTAATAAAACGTAATGTAATATCGAACTGCAAACATTACATTTATCACACGGGTAAGCAAATATACGATACGTATACATTATTTTAAGAAAATAAAAAGTCATTCAAAAATTTAGATTGTATTATATATAAGAACCGCGTATATAAACATATATATAGATTTACATTTACGAATTACACTGAATACGAATATGTGTTCGAATATATATTCGACCTCAAATACTTCTCTTCTGCTGTGAAAAATAATTTAAAATTATTTGAGCTCGTCTGATGCTCTTTATGCGATATGAAAATTATACCAATAATCGCAGACTGTCTAATTCAGCGTTTCTATATTGTAATTCTCCGTGATAGTTAATAATATAAAAATAAGACTTTGTCAACTGTCCGGCTTGTATGTGACGATGGCTTCTGTCATCACTGAAAAATACATAAAATACCTATAAAATTATCCTCTAGATAATGTTTGTAGCAAAACTCCGAAAAAAAAGACACATTCATTAGATGTTCATTATATACGTTCAAATAAAGTCACATGGATAATTAATGAACATGGACGTCTAATGAACAGTAATGTCCTGTGGATCCCGACGTTTGATAGTCAAGGGATATCAATTGTTTATCAGAAGAATAACACAATCATGTACGTGCGACTCTGTTATTTAGATTTATAGATATTTTACATTTCTCAGTGATGGAAGGCATTTTCACACAAGCTCGTGTATATACACAAAAGCTACAATTCGCCTCGCTATTGCGTGTGACCTTGTCATGAGACTCGCGTGATTTTTCCTGATATATCTTGAAAAAATTATTACATACTTATACATATATATTATAAATTATTACATACTTGTAGAGAAAAACTAGATAGATAAATAGATATATTCTTGCTGAAGAAAAAAAAAAAAGAAAAACATTAGATATAAGCACAGAGGGAAACAAAACGCTCTCGTAGGTAGGTAGGTATTGACAAAAGATGAGATTCATCATTCTAGTCATAAAATTTCTATCGAGCTCATTTACTATGTGTGTATTCGTATTATAAGTACTGACACATATGTATATATTATGTAAGTATTATATAAGAATCTACTATCTTGCAATTATTTATCATACTCTATTCGCTATTTCAATATATTTTTATGTACAACTTAGAGATATCTCATCGAGTATGATGATAGTCAATGGCTAAGAAAAAAGGCACTAATTCAAATAATATAAATGAAAAAACCATTAATCTGATTATTCTGGAACACGTTTATATATATTCTATCAAAAGATCATCGAAGAAAAGAAATTGATAAAAATGTGTTTTTGCCACATTTTCAATTTTGTTTGTAAAATATCAAAGTTGAAGTTATTGAAATTCATGTTCTTTTTCTCTTACACACATATTCATTAAATAAATAAATAAAGCAAAACTACTTTCTTTATAAAACTATAATTCTTGAAAACCTATAATCCGTGAAAAAAACACATTTACACAATTGTGAATTTTTTACAAAGAGTGCTATAACGGTTTTTTAATACAAAAAATATATATATACATAATTCTTGAATTAGGTCTTTATTCTGGCCAGTGTCTCTGTTTCATCGCTGCCAAAGCATATCGTACAAATCAATTCCATAAACTAGCTCTTTAATTTAACGCAGCTGAAATCATATATTGTCACCAATGTAAATGTACCTCCTCTCTACAGAACTTCAAATGTGCTTTGAATAAATTTTGTTTGTATATAAAATAAATTTAAACACAATCAACATACATTGATATAAATTATTCAACCTGGTTTTATTTACGTGACAGAGAAGTCATTCCTCGTGAAGAAAATGTTTTTACAAATCAGATATGTCCACTTAAAATATTATCAACTGGCACAAGTATACACATGCTATCCATATTTTCTTAAAAGAGACACAATGCATATTGAAATAAATAAATATATTTTTAAAAATGTAAATCAAACAATCAAAGAGAATGTAGACAAAATATATTGATAGAGAAATATATAATTTTAATACTTAAATTATTAGTATATTAGTAGTATAACTTGTGTATATACATTTATAGGTATAGAGATTGTTTTAAATAGTCTCTTTTTTTCTCACAACATTCTATATTTCAGCAGAAAATTAACAGATGTTAAACTGTTTTTTTTCCACCGATCGCACTTGTTCATAATGACACTATTTGATAGTTGTCTACGTTAACATGTGATATCAACATAAAGTAGACCAAGTACTAAGTAACGACCAAAATAAATTTATAAAAGAAACATTTAACTATTTATTTGAAGAAATTTGTAAAATATTATACGGCCAAACGTATTGGTTATTACATAACATGACTGCGATCTTAATTCAGGAACTACGTCTTCTTCTTCTTCCTCAATGCGAAGTACAGAGCGATTATTCCTAATCCGACATATGTGGCCTTCGTTACCTGGAAAATTAATGAAAAACTGAAGTCTATTCTTATAGATAGTGAGAGAATACGAACCTCGTTTTCGAACGTCAATTGAGCTTTAAGGTTAAATCACTTACATTTGCTCGGCCGTACATAGTTTGGCTATTAAAATGTTTTGCCAAACCCGTTAGCTCTTTTTCGCCTTCGGCCATTTTTTGGAGATGGAAAATTTAATCGGTTGGTTAAAGACCTGTACGAAAGATCAACAGAACGTCGTCAACTCGTAAACTCGCTGCTCTTCGGCTCCAATAGTCTGCTAGACGCCATGTTGAAAGTAATATACAATCGAAACAGGATAGCGAGATATCGCGAGATATTTCCTATTTTTTTTTGAAAAAAAACTTCTGTTGCAAAAAATCAATTTCTTCATAAAAACATTATTTTCAAAATCTTCAATGTCTCTTATCCCAATATTCTTATATTTATCAAAATGTACATATCAATCAAATGTACATATACAATCTACATATATGGTGGAATTTAATTAAATCTCAAAATACTTCGAAACCAAAATTTACATTTTTAATTACAATATGATGTAGTATATTTCTTTTAATAAGTGTCACACATATTTTCAAGTATCTTTTATAGCTATTCCAATATTCAGAATATTTCAAGTACTCACAATAAAAATCACACATTTGTATTTCATACAGTTTTATTTTCTCTTAATTCTTTTAATTCTGTCTGCTCTTGTTGATTTTGACTTAGAGATGGTTTTGTTTACAAAATTATTACAAAAATATATCTATATATAGATATGTATATATATTGTTTAGATACTTAAAGCGACGAAGAGGTAAGTGTTGAGGAGAACAAAAATATGATCAGTCAGTAAGAAATAACTTGAAACTAATAACAACTGAAAAGTCTATAACACATTAAATTGCATCGATTTCTTAAACGCTCACATAATGTTTCTATCATATTTATCATATTACTGGAAACAATGTGTACAACACAAAATAGCAAAAAAGTGATTGAATTTTAGGTGTTAGCTACGATGAAATTTTACGTATTAAAGCTATGTGTTATCTTATATGTTGTACAAACTATTGTACAACTTTGCAAAACTAATGTGAATTATAAATATTTTGCAAAATTCTCTCACGATTTAATTCTAAGCAATAATCACATCTTTTGCAGAAGATATTCTAAATAAAAGTGCTTCAACATGAGCCATACATTGTACTGTTATTTATCACTGTTAAAAAATAAAAAAGCACACATTTATTACGTTCAGAAACTCAACAGTTGCACAACGATTGAGAAATACTTTTGAAATCAAGGCAGGTTTTGAGGAATAGTCCTATTACAAGTGACGATCTCTCAACTGTTGTACAACTGTCGAATTTTCTGAACGTAATCATTCTTACAAAGTATCTTTTTTCATATATGGTATATATCAATATTTCTATCTTTGTTCAGTAATCACAGACTTATGTTATCGATGTAGGTCGAATAGAACGTAACTACTGTAAACATATTACAATTCTTATAGGTTTTAAATCTTGTCTTATAAGAATAGAATCTTGTTCTACGTTCTGTATATTGTTACATATTTTTCTATATTAGAGTGTTTGTTCTATCTCTTACTTGAAATTGTTCTATTTCTTGTTTGAAGTTCACGTAATCAATCATCAGTGTCTGCAATAATCAAAAAGCATTAATTAAATGTTCTACACTAGTATACAAAGCAATAAACATTTTATATATTTAAAAAAAAAAAAAAGTTATAGCGTCTCAAAAAAGATGTATGAAATGTATGTTATTTATTCACAATTAAAACTCTAGCGTAAGCTTTAGAATGATGTTAAATACTTACAAATATCTTGTTGAGAATGGAATCGTTTTTGGGATATATCGATCTCTTGTAAATGTTTTCTATCTCCTCCGGTAAAATTTTTTTTAGTTTATATAGCAATAACAATGCGGTGTGAAAAGAGATTAAAAGAACAGAAGTAATATGGTGCTCTGAATCCCGTGGAAGATTTAAAGAGTGTCTATAATTTTTAAAAATACAATATATTTACATTAGATAGAATGTAATTTTAAAATGAAAAATTGTAAAGTATATGGTATAATTAAATGTATTATCGCGTAATTGCTGATTTCTACAATAAATAATAACTTAATTAATATCTGTGTATATTTCAAGTATTTTTAACGTACCTATCCAGATCTAAAAATGCTCTTGGATATTCGTATCTCTGGACATTTTTGAATTGACACGCTTCTTTTAAATCCATCGCTTCTATTATAGTTACCAGAGAAGAATATGTCAAGTCTGTGAAAGATTCTATAAATTCGTATACTAATATCCAGCCATTTCCGTCAACGTGAAAAATTAATGACGCACCTTTCATTGGATCTATATTAAAAATAAAGAAAATATTATTTTTCAAATTATTATTTATTAATGTATATATATATGTTTATGTATGTATATAAATAAATTTATCAACTATATAAAAATATCTATTATATAGTATAATTATTTATTATTTTCAATTTTTATATATTCTTTGTCGCTATATTCTACATACATCTATCGGACATCTTACCGGAGAAGATAAAAAATCTATATTATACATGTATTAAGTATATTAAAGTAAAAACTTTTAAATCAAATAAATATTTAGTACAAAATTATACGTACCAATTGGTTTGAAGAAGAAAGAGTGACTAGCCAGAGTATTACAACTATTCTGTTTTTCTTCAAGGTTTTGCGTCTCCTTATACGGCAACTTGTGAAGATTCAAGCATATGTCACTCAAATTTTTTCTTAAATAATTAATTTGATTAACATAATTCAGATCAGGCGTTTGATATACATTCCGAGATACAAAGTCTTTGATGTTACAAATCGATTCCCTCTGAGGCATATTGGTTGTTTGTCTCTCTTGAGGCGTGGTGAGTGTAAAATTTTCATTGTGATGTTTTGGGGAAAAACCATTCCAGTTAATCAACTGTTCCGGATTTTCCATGTACGTTCTAATTTGCGCAGGTTGCTCGTTTATGTTACTGTTATGCAGTTGATGCTTCGGTTCATTGTTTGTTACTGACGATGTTTGTAAGTTCTTCATCGATGGTTGAGTTATATAACACTGATTCGAGGTTGAAGTAGCGACATTGTAACTAAGCGGGAAGTTCTTGTCGCATTGGTTTAAGTTAAATGTGTTTTGAGCGTTGTCAAAATTATTGTTATTTTGACCGATACTTTTATCTTGTTTCGTCTGAGTATTGTACATAACCGGACCAGATTCATAGACTATTTTTGGTGAATACTTTTCATGATTATTGATGTAAAAATGTTCTATAGGAGTGCAATTGCTATTCGTCGTTTGAATATTCATATCTTTTATTATCGAGAAATGATTCTGTGAATTTTCACTGGTACAATATGACGAGTTTGAATTTAATTCGGAGTTCGTCACTTGATTCTGCGTCTCTTGGCTCTGAAATTCACCAGTCATAAACATCCTAAAGGGGTTTGTTTCCTTAGGTACAGACTTGGTCACGTTGCAAGAAGGTGATGACGTGATATTGTTGGAAGTGCTAGACATCGTCAGAAGAACATTTTCGGTTTTCTGATTATCATTTGAGAAGCAAGAATTGTTTGGTATATAATTCTTAAACATTGAAGAAAAAGGTGAATGAGAACTTATAGATGGACTGAGCTCACCGGTCTTAAATAAATTTGAGGAACTATATTCGTCACTATTGCTCGAATTAAACGGATTTGGTGAAACATTAGTAGTAGTAGTTTCAAACACCTGATTCAAAACCTCATTATTCGAGCTGAGCGTGTTCTTGAATGCCGAATCGATCCAATCATTGTTTGACATTGCTCCGTTTAAAGTATTAGACGTATTGACGTTGGGTTTATCATCGTCTAATTTTAATGCTTTCACAAAGCTGTGTAGGATCGTGTTTAACTTTTTCTGAATTGTTATATGATTTTCTAACATAGCCTCATTATCCACCGTTTCTTTTAATATTATATTGGGCAAGGCATCGAATATTCTATTATATAACGTAATATTTTCGTTCCAGAGCCCCAAAATGATATCGATAGAACTGGTTTCGCTCTTCGAATCGGTCAAAATACTAACTGGTGATGTTTTCGCGGGTGAATTTACTGGATTTGATACATTTCCAAGAGCATAATTAGAAGAACTTTCTGTTGTCGATAAACGGAGCTTGGTCTCCTTGATAGGCTTAAAACCTGGAGGCGGTTTTATTTTCTGCTTTTTCAGACTATCGCGAGGAACCTGTTCAGAAGAAATTGAGCGTGTTTCTTGTATATCTTCTGTAGATGTTCCTTGGTTGCGTCTTTCAGGTATTAAATTGTCCTCCGCAAAACAATATATAGGTAGTCGATTGTAAATGTTTAGAGCATACTTTACTAAATTTGCCATGTCAACAGTATCCTGAGTAACAAAAACAAAGAATACAAATCAGATCAAATATTTTGTCTCTCAATATCGTTATGATACAATTATAAGAGATTAAATGTTTGAGAAAATTTTTAATTAATATTTAAGTTAATTAAAAAAAAAAAAAAAAAAAAAAAAACAAATGTATAATGTAGAGCATCAAAAATTCTGTTAATAGTTAAATGTTTTATCATATTAATATTTAAATATAATAAGCACAAATGCGGAAATCATGGTGCTTTTGTATGTGTCTACATGTGTTGAGTAATAATTTTACACAGTTTTTGTACTCTGTTGTATCTCTCTTTATTGTACATTACTTGTCTTATTACAGAATGTACATATAATAATATACATGACATTATAAGATTTAAATTTTTCTCAAAATAAGACCAAGATTTAAAGAGTTAATTCACATAGGTAAAGAAATAAAAATGTATATGATAATGTATACTATATATATATATGTATATATATATATATATATATGTATATCTATACATATATATATATATGTAGTGTGTTCACAATCAAGTATATACAACACACAATCACTTAAAAGAATAATTATTATCATCACCGATATTAATATTAATGCAGAAATGGTAGATCCTCTAACACCTAATCTTCAACAAAATGATTAGTATACAATACAATCCCAACGCTATGTAGATACATATGTGTGCGTGTACGTGCGTGCGTGTGTATATGATTGAGATAAACGTCGTTCTTTTTTTTAACAAACTTGCAATGTAACACACGCATTATATATCATTTTTGGTGATTTTGAATTTTGCAGTAATTATTCAAATTATTCAAAAAAAAAGAAAAATATTCTTCGTCTAAATTAGCGTCCCATTTACTGTTATCAGGCTGTATATCGCAATCATTGAAAGATAATACCTCATCGGATGTTTGATTATTTGATGGCTGTGTGTACGCAACGAGTGAACATTTTGACTCATTCATTGATTCGTTCTTATTATTGTGTGTCTCGTCATTTCTGATATTTTGGATACTTTTGTCGTTTTGAATATAATGAACTTCTTCGTTGCAGTTTTTGTCATCTTTGACACTTGTCTCATCACTCATACTATGAATCATGTCGCAGCTTTTGTCGCTTTTGACATTTTTCTCATTCACCTTGTTACTGTTGTTAGTGTTATCATCCGAGTCACTCAAATCGTCAGAATCTAAATCAGAATAGTCTTTCTTCATGGTTAAACTTTGCGTAATTTTTAACATTTGTTGAAACTTCGAGAAAATTGAGGTTACTACTGCCACGTTTGGTTGAGGTTTTAAATCGCAAATAGTAGAAGAAACAATAGAATCGTTTTGTAAGATGTCATTTGTTCGACATAATTTCGAATCAATATTTTGAACAATATTGGAATTAATAGAATCATTTTTCAAGGAATGATTTGATTGTTCCGAATCAGAAAAAGAAACAGTAGTATTGTCTTCCAAACTCTTGTCATAATTCGTCAGATGCTGTTTTATATCATTATTAGAAAAAGTGGTGGATACTTCACAGGACTGATTTGACTGATCGTGATTCGAATTATCAATAGAAGTGAAAGAATCGGAAGACAAAAGCTTAGTCATCTCAGATTCGTTGTCTAAATTGAAGTTACTCGATGACGACGTGTTTAGTTTATTAGATATTTCCTTTTGATAGAGCATCTCGTAATTTTCATTGTGTATTGAGGTTATTGCGTAGTGATCACTGTTACTGCTGTTAATGCTGCTATTGCTACTACAATTGCGTGAAGACGTCTGATTCTGTCTGCTACTGGAAGATTTTGTCATCAAGTTCGAGTCCGTCGAATTTTTCCGCATATTCTCTATCAAATAATTCAGAAGCCCTTGGTATTTTATATTGACCGGTTTATTGGTTGTATCAGATTCAGAGCAACTGTCTGTATCGCATTTAGATGAATCTAATGTTACATCTGCGTTAGAATTTCCATCTTCCTCCATTTTCTGACTCGATGTTTTTTCGCATATTTCACCATTTTTATTTACGGGACATTTTTCTGTCAATTTCTCACAAGAGGATACGTCACTGATCCCAAAAGATTTCGCAGTGGAATTTGAAATATCACAAGATGCGCTATTGATCTCAACAGAAGTACTACTCGTAGTAGAATTTAATGTATCTTGAGATTGATCGCTATCACGCACAAGTTTCATTACATTGACGGGTACGGTCACAGCTATGTACTCGTCAGTAGGTATTTCCACTCTTTGTTTCAGACTTGCTATAGTCTGAGACATGTTGTTAACGGTACGCTTGACATTCATATCGGGTGTCCAAATATACTTCCTTTCGGCTTCTCTTTCAGCTAACTGCTGAAAATATGGACATGGTCTAATAGGTTTTTCTAATAAGTTGACATTTCTCTGTGATTTATTCTCTTCCGTGTTTGTAAGCTTAAGTTTTGTTGCAAGACTGTTTGAGTTGTAACATGCTGTAACAGTCCTTTGAGGAGAATCGTCCTTGAAGTTTGCAGACCAATCACAAGGCACTTTATGACCCTGCCCACCATATATACTGGAGAATTCTCCAAACAACCTTCTCTCATCGAGTATCTCATCGTCGAAATCTTTCATCTCATATCTCGAAATCAAATTTGAATTTATTTCCGTTCCTACATTGCTCTCTTGCGTATCACGTTCAAAACTCTCATTTGTTTTTGATGTGCCAACGCTCGAATTAGAGGAAAATGTGGCATTCATCGTTTTTTGCTTTTCTGAAAATGCAGCTAGTTTCTCAAGTAATTTCGATGATTTAATTTGCGAATGAGTTTTCGATTGCGATTTAGAATTTTGCGAGTTAATATTCTTTAATTTAAGCAATAACTTTTCTCCGCTGAACGGGACGTTACACGAAGCCTTGACATTCTCTTTTTCTCTATTTTTGCTCTCTTCAACGGATAATCTCTCGGATGTTTGTGCTCTCTTTTTTCTATTTTGTGTTTTATCTATATTAATTGTGTTTTCCGCATCTGACCTTTTGACAACCTTATGTCCACCACTTCTATTGCATACATTACAATCTTTATAAAAAAATAAAAAATAACACATACGCACCGTTTCAGCGCATTGCGCTAGATTTCGGTTTACTAGCCAATCATTAATATGAACTTCCTCTTCCTCTTCACTGGTGTCAGTGAGAATAACCATCAAGGAATTGTGCTGTAAAAATACAAATTAGATAAATAATATATGCATATATAGTTTTTTATTGCGCGCGCATATATGTACAAATTCTACAGTGTTATTAATAAATTGAATAATTTATTAATATAAAGATGTAAAACACATGATTAAATTTTGCACAACACACACGATTATTCTTCAATACTAAATACTTAAAACATAATTATATAAAATTAAAAAATTAAAAACTCTAAACTATCTTTTGTATAAGATATATTATAAACTATATTAGAAATAAAAATTATTACCGTAGTGTCAACAGAATGAACGGTTGCGGCTAAGAGATGTCCCGAGATTCTGTCGCAGAAGTTTTTATTCGCAGTACTACTCCAGCGATCACCGACATGTGGCCTAACATTAAATAAGCCGCAAGGTATCGCTTGTACAGGCAAACGAGCGAATCGTTTATGCAAATAGCATATGTCATCAGGCAAATATGTTTTTACTGTACCGTAATCAATAAACAATATCTGTTGGAAATATATAAATATCACAATTAATAAAAATAAACTTTTTTTTTTAAATTCTTTTTTTATTCGTTATTTTGTTAGATGTTTTTTACTCACTGTTACTTGAAAATCTGGCTTCACGCTCTTAATAACACCTCTGTGCCATCTCTCATCATAAACACACGCGCAATGTAGACCTTTTATCAATCCAACCTTTGGAACAATGTACTTCGAAAAATTGCAAGTATAGAACTCACTGGAAATAAAAAAAAATTTGTAAGTTTCAAAACTCGAATATTGCGAGCAATAGATAAATATTCTTTGTGTGTACTTACTTTATATCTTCCATCAATTGTATAAGTTGATCTCTATATTGTCTAAGATGAATCCAAAAAAAGCTTGGATTGAATACTTCTGAAACGTATACTTCAAGAAATTTCTTTTCCTTTAACTCGGTCACTGGTATTAGCTTTATACTTTCATGGTACTTCATTGCATCATCGGGAACAAATGCTCGATTGGCTATGTTGGCAGGCTATAAAATTATAAATTATATTAATTGTTTGAAAGTATTGTATTGTATACTTTCAGAATTTTTTTTTTTTTTCTATAATATCGATTTTACCACACAGCCGTACAATAAGATTCTTTTACATTAGTATAAAGATCACAAAGCTTATATTGTTTTTAAACAAAAATGTTGCATATCAATAAAATTATTATAATACTTATATAATAAACATCATGTTACTTACTATGTCAGTCGGAATTGGAGGACTCTTAGCTCGATCAAATTCTTCTTCATTGTTATACAACTGTCGCTCCTCTTCAATATTTTCGTTTCTACTCGATTGCAATTCAGGAACCGTCGGTCTTTTATCCGCGCTTAATAACAAAAAGTCACCGTCTACGTCCAGCCTCTTCATGTAAAAGATATTTGGCAAGTAAAATATAAACTCACGCACACTAGTAAATCCAAGTTCGGTATAATTCAGATGTACGTTAAATTCCTTCAAATATTTATCAGGCAATTCGGCGCATTTAATGCCATCTGGATATTTTTGTATCAATTTGCTCAATCGTAATTTTATCTTATCATTGATCAATTCTTTCACCCTTTCAGAATATGGTAGGTTTGTTTTTGCGTTCTGCACTACAGTAATGTCATTCATACCAACGTCATCATGATCGTTTATTATCCCGTTTAGCATTTGATTACTATTTCGAAAATCTCTCTCAAACTCTTCACTCGATCTCCTTGACTGATTGTTTTCATAGTCATCTGCCACAACACCAGTATTATCGACATCTTCCTCATCAGATAAACCCGCAGCGACGAATACAGGTCCCATACTTGAAACTGTGTGTGAATTAGCTTGTAAATTTGGCTTTGATCTCAATTGCTGGGGATCATACCTCTGAGAGTTATCTATACTATGTCGCGAATAAATCATATTGTTATCTAGATACACTTGGTGCGATACCTCGCGCAGTTGCGTCTTCAAATCATTCACACACAATCTTATATTAGGATATTGTGTTCGCATAAACCTTATAGCATCCTGTACGCTAATACCATTTGAAAATGTATTGATATATTGTACAAGAGTGGTTAGCATGGAAATATGAATTGTAGTACGCGGGTACGACGATGACGTGTACGATAACGAGGCATGGGATGAAAAACATCTCGGTTTTGAATTGCTCTTTTGTCGGCTCACAAGTGATTTTACATGCGAACTCTTTTCTGATTCAAGACCTCTAACATAATTAGTACCATTCATCGAGTAGACTTCAAAGTCCTCTGGCATACTTCTGAGAAACGCACACAAGCTCTCATAGCCCAACTTGCGCCAAGGTACACGTTCATTTTCCACTCTAAAATACGCATTGTCAAGAGCAGCAAGCGACAAGTTATGTTGATAAGAGGCCAACAATGATACAATAATTGTGCGAACTTCGTTAATTTGTTCTTGTCTTTTCATTATTATAGATAATGTATGTATACTTCATAGAAAGAGAGATTTCAATATACAAACAGTTCTTAATGAGACAGTAAAGTTATCACAAAAGTGTCAACATCTGCAACAAGAAAAATTATAATTTAATTAAAAGACAGATTAAGAAAAGTTTGTTAAGTTAGGTTAGGTTAGGTCAGATTAGGGTTAGGGTTAGGTTATTTCAGTTAGCATAATTTATTTAATTTGCACAACTATATACTCGTGAGAAATAATTTTACAAACATGCAGTATATTTATTTATTAGTCAAAAACTGTTTTTTATTTAAAGAAAAAATAATGTTTTTGTTCAAAAATATATGTGTAAACGAAGACAAAAGCAAGGTGTTTGAAAATGAATATTCAACTACAAGAAACAAATGCAGGATTAATCAATTGCTTTGGTCAATTGGTAATACAATACGATTGTGCGAGCAGCAATTGGTCAATTTCATATGCGTTCGTAATTATGGTTCTCTCACATTCTTTAAACACATGTATAAAAATTTTACATCAAACTCTGATCAAATATCAGAAGTACCGTTACATTATGTAGAGAGCTGAGTTTGTCGCTTAAAAAAAAAGAAAAAAACTGCATGCATAAGATTATTATCATGCTTGTAATAAATTCTAACGCAATTAATTATCCAGCAAACTCAACAGGTGTTGAGAACGCTCTGTGCTATTATCTTAAAGATATATGAAATTTTCTTTCAACAGGAAAGACAATACACAACTCCACATGCAAATAGTAAAAAATATTCAACAAATATGATAATTGTTACTAGCGATAGACAATATTACAACGTATATAAAAGAAAGACTTGAAAAGTTCTTCTATAAATCGCGAGAAAATAAGGTTAGATCACATTTTAAACTTGAGGATCATGCTCTGGAAACGTAATAGATGTATATTCAAACTTGAATAAAAGCAGAATACTTTGTGCGTAGTCCTTTCTTCTTTAAGATCTTGTCCGAATTGTTATATCATCTCAATCCTTTGCAAAAATGAGCAAGCACTCAAGGAAGCGCAAGAAGAAATCGCTTAGATCTTTGTGAAACTTCGCTGAAACGATTCGCGCCAAATCTGTACCAATCCGCGCAGGTTATTATTCGAACAACACTTTTGCTCTTCCTTTTTGTTCTTTTTCTGTCCTTAATCTTTGCTTGTAGTTAGCTACTTATGGCGTCAAACTAAGAACAAAGAAACAAGAAGTTCTGAGAATAAACAAAGTAAAATCAATTGTAAAATCAATTTTTACACAACATATAAATATTAAAATTTTTTAAACATTTTACATATAATATGTACATAATGATCTTACTTTTTCACGTGGAAGAATCGCTCTCACGTGCACGTGTGCATCAATCTTATGCAGATAGGTTTGGTTTGGTGCATATATGGCTCAAAGGACCGTTTCAAGCTAGTCCATACGCCATTCTAAGTCTTTAGGAATCGTGACACAGGTTCTAAACCGTGGTTTGGGTACAAGCCACGGAGTTGTACGTTCGTTAAAAATACTGATAAACTGAAGAAATCGGTGTAAAAACACCGAAGATTGTCCAAAAATATCTAAGCGTAACTACGCACATCTAACCGGTACGGCTAAACACGCGCTCTTGGGTTAACACGCACGTGAACTAATCTTATGCAGATAGTTTTGTGTGTTCCAGACTATACCGGATATGTAGGTAGATATCGACATCTCAAGCGCATCGGTACGTTAAGCCTGTTCTATACTAACAATAATCATGTTCAGCAGACCGAGCAGATCAGTGAGCGCTTAATGATTCTTCAATATATGATTGGTTTCTACATTTAAATCCAAATAAGATCTAAAGGCAAGATTCAATCATATTAAAGAATCACTTAAGCGTTCACTGATCTGCTCTCGGTCTGCTGAACGTGGCCAATAAGCGCAAGGCGCAAATGCAAGCTGCATGTTTCCTGGAATTTAACCAATCACGTTGGTCGATCGATTGATTTGACTATGCAATTGATCAATTTCACGACACTTGTTTGCGGCTTGCGCTTAATGTAGAACGGGTTTTAAGAGGTACGTTCCATCTGTTTGCAATGTTATTGACGCCCATAGCGTTCACTGGGTGTTGTAGATTGTTGTTATCCAGCAAAAAGGCACCGTCCTGAGTTTCACGTAACAGCGGATTTGCGTATGTTAAGCTTAGACGATTTGATTGGTTAGCGCAAGTTACATGTAAAAACGGCCTAAAGGTCTTTAGCAATGTTTACATCGCATTATAGGGACATACACGCGTCTAGAAAGAAACTAAAAATCAATATGACATCTACGATCGCTCCGTTTAAAACATATTCGCAAATATAGTGACAATTTACTTTTATAAATTTCTTATCTCATAAGTGTACTGCTAAGATATATTGTTGACTGTCAAGTTGTTGTGGATATTAATGAATTGTATGTAAGCTAATTTTATGCAATAAATAACACGTGCAAATAAAATAAATAGGAATTTATCCACTGAGAAATAATAAAACAATAACATGTGTGTGTGTATAACCTTAATTAATGTAAATTTTTTAACTTACAACCAACAAAAGAGTTTTTGTATCTTGAACCAATCAATGAGATGTTACATTTCAGATCTAATTTTTATTCTCGATTTGTGTTGTTTCATATGTATATAAGATTTTTCTTTTCTAAAAAACTTAAACAAATGTTACATAAAAAAGGTAAAAAGGAAGGAAGTATATGTTTAACACTTTTAAAATTTAAAAAATATATTTAGTATAGCAACATTATTATTACTTTAAACTGTACAATACATATATATATATATGACGTACACAGTACATTTTATTTGCAATATTATAGATACGTATCAAATATATAGTGTTGTTCATTGTTTTTGCATTATACCACTTTTACTAAATTTCAGCTTTACTTTCTCAGTATTCATACGTTATTCATTCCCATGTGAAAAAAAATCAAAATTCATCAAATATTATTAGATGTTTACGTGCTATATCTAATAAACGTCTAATAGATTTATCAGCTTTCAACTTTGTTTGTTTTGTGAGTTATCATCTTAAATATTTGTACAAGTCTTTCTGATAAGTGATGCACGTGCATCAGAAAACGATGTCAAATGTAATGTAATCACCATTTAAAAGAAAAAAATCATTCTTTTCAAGATTAGATACACAAAATATATATATATACATAGTTTAAAACTCCACAGATGACAATATATATACATATATAACAAAACAAAAACAATCACGTTATAAAGCTATGCGATTTGGCGAATATCACAAGAAATATCAAAAGAAATGTTCACACACAAAAGTAAATATAAAATTAAATTTATTTCAAGCGTTTGTTTTATAAGTACAATCATTCCCATATTCTGTTCAAATTATAACGATGAAAATCGTCAAATTACAACGATGAAAAGTTGTAACTTATCTAATTGATATAATCTCCACAACAAGAAAATACATCACATACAGTTTATATCATACATAAAAAACCTTTTTTTTTTTTTTGACATATCTACTTATTGATCAATAAACGAAACATGATACTGCCAGATAAGGTCACGTAGAAAATAATTTGTAGATACACGTGTATTTCCATATTATATTTATATCAGTATAGTGTGCAATTATTTTCCTGTCAAAAATGAAAAGCAAAATTTTATTTTTAACATTAATGACTTAAATATGTAAAATAAGGAGATGCACGCGCGCATATCGATATCATTATCACAGCCGCATAATGTAACATACACGCCGAATTTGTTAGATTTTTTGTGAAAGAACGCGTTTAAAGATCGATAAATCCGATAGGTTGAAAAACAAAAGATTGACATATTACACTTATTAGATTAAAATTAATAGACCCTCAGGGTCGCGCGCGCGCCTGTGGATGCATTGGCCGACCAGCTAGCAAGGGTGAATCATTCTCTTTCTCGCTTTCTTTCTCTCTGTCTCTTTTTCTCCTTCTCTAAGCTACGGCAGGCAGCAGCAACCCATAGCCATCCACAGCAGACGGTAGACGGTATTAAATCGCTCTGCTGCTGATCGCAGACAGCAGTGTTCGCCTGCGCAGCAGCGCGTTTTGTTATATAGAATCTACGTGTGTGGGTGTATATGTGGAGCGCGAGGAACCGCCGGTGGCATCGCACCAGCCGAAGCCTCACCAAGTCGGGCGAGGGAGCGCCGAGCAAAATCATCCGCACAGCGTCCGTTCTCTCCGTCGAAAAGGGAGGGAAAGTGCGCGGAACGTAAAATTTTTGTTTAAAAAGTGGTGACACGCGATCAGTCTTCTTCTTCGTTCGTCAAAAGAAAAAAATGGGTCCAGCGTGCTTCGAGCTGATCCTCGTTGGCTTCATCCTAGTGTTGCCGTTCCTCTATGAAACAAGCCGCACCTTCCGCTATTATTTTAAGTTCCTCGTTTACTACGGCATTGTGATGGTGAACGCGGCTCTGCTTCTGCCCGCGTTCTCGCTGCGGCCCGGCAACGTCAAGAATTTTCTGTTAGTATAACGATCGCACAAGCGATCGATATTGTTTGTTACGTGTATTATCCATTTCGCATGTGTGTGCCCTCTCTCCCTACGTCTACGTAGAGATTCTTCCTCGTGTAAGTTTTCTTATGTCACCCTGGAAAGACGTCTCGGATAATCGCGAGAGAACGCCGGTACAAATTTATTGACCAGCGCTCTCTCGCTGCTCAATTCACTGGGTGGCGGATTGATGGTGGTGTAACGATGGTGTTCGATAGTGATGGTTGTTACCCGCAAGTCTCTCCTCGTGACGATGTTCGTACTAATAATGAGTGATATGCGGAGGCGGAAAGGATGATTTAAATTGCAATATCGCACGAGAAAAGCTGGATAATATGAGTCGTTTTCTGTATTAAAATATGATCATAAAATTAAATATGTAAAAAGATAAAAAAAAAAAAAATAAATAAATGTAAGAACAAATTTCGCGCGCGTGCTTTAGTATTTGCAACATTATACATCGCATAAATACACGTACACTGCGCGGAAAGTCTCACAGATGCATGGGAGTAATTAAATAAGAATCTTTCGACCGGCGTGATTTAAACGAAGAAATAATTAAGACCCTTGAAATTCTAAACTAATATTGAAATTGGTCATTAAGAGCCAAAATTTTAGCCAATTTTAATACTAGTTTAAATAAGAATCGATAATGAAGATATTTTCTACATAATTCAGACGCGACATCTTTGTATTTATATGTTTACCAGTTAAAAGTAAATTTTAAAATTCAATACTTGACATTATCCACATTAACATCAACTTTAACTAATTAAGAAACTAGTTTGAGTTTTTTTTTTTTTTACACTCTTGTTTTACACAAGTACGATTTGAACTTTGTTCTAAACCTTCATATTGATGATCGATGATTAGAATAATAAGTTTAAAAAAATCTTGTTTACTTGAAGAGATCTTATTTAAAATTTAGATAACTCTAAAGAGATTATAGTACGAAGTTTTTACGGCATTTTAATGCTTTAACTGTTCTTGGAATAAAAGCTGAGACAATAAATTTAATTATTTACTGATGTTAAAAATCTTAATTTATTCTTATCTAAATATTGAAATGAGACGTAAAAAACGAGAAATCGTGAATTTTTGTGTATTGCAATTTACATTAAAATAAACTAGATGTTTTTTACATGTTACCCCACACCGGTATATTCAAAGCCCATAATTTGGTAAAATCCGCGCTTTTGAAACTTCTTTCGTATGTCGCATATATGTAATTGCGTATAATTTAATTTACGTCCAACAATATATATTTTCTACGTACGCATAGACTCAAGATAAAAGAACGTATGTGTAAGAAAACAATGCGCATGAACAAACAACATAATTGCTACTATTTTTTTGGTTTTTGTTAAGAAAGACGTGATAAGATAAAACGTGATAAGACAGAACACATAAATATAATTTATTAGACAATCATCATTTGCTTTTACGTTGTATATTTCTTTTGAATCACTGGATATATCATGACAAAGCTATATAATAATAAAAGCTATATAATAATCTTTTGTCATATTACAAGTAAAATAAATTAATTTAAATATATATGCGCACATGTGTGTGTAATATTTATATGAGAGAATAATATGGAAAGCTTACACCTTTTTTTTTTTACCTCAAACACAGAAAATTTTTTCGAACCTATATGTTCTTTCATGCACGTAAAAAAAATTATACAGATATTATTTATCTGATTATTGTGTTATTCGATTCGTAGTTGTGCTATGTGAAAAGGTATATATTGCAGACTGGCATCGTCGTTATGTCATCATGTCAGTACTCTGCTGGGATTGCGTTGGGAGCTGAGAGGAAGGGAACACTTGGAGAAAGACAGAGCTTGTATAATTGTGGCGAATCATCAGAGCTCGCTGGACATATTGGGTATGTTCGATTTGTGGCCGGTGATGGATAAGTGTACCGTCGTGGCCAAAAAAGAGATCTTCTATGCGTGGCCAATGGGCCTTGCCGCGTGGCTTTGCGGCCTAATCTACATCGACAGGATGAACTCCGAGAAAGCGCGAGCCGTGCTGAACACCGCCATGGAGAAACTCAAAGACAACAAGGTAAAAATTCAAAAACAGTTGATCGATCTCTCTCGAGCTAGATCTCTGATGTTGATCATTTGTGTATACTAACTTTCACTTTATTAATTCCGATCGCCTGATGCAGATCAAGTTGTGGATATTCCCCGAGGGTACCAGACACAATACCGGCGAGATACATCCATTTAAAAAAGGTGCTTTCCACGTAGCAATCAGATCGCAGTTACCTATACTGCCAGTTGTATATTCGTCTTACTATTTCTTGTCCGCGGAAGAGAAGAGGTTTGATGCCGGTAAGCATTCGATTCTGTGTTCTATTGCGGAACGCGTTGAAAAGAAGAGAGATCTTAATTGAGAATTTCATTGCACACAGGTCGCATCCTTGTGACTACATTGCCACCTATTTCCACTGAGGGACTCAGTACGGATGACGTGGAGGAGCTAATGGAAAAGACGCGAAGCGCCATGAGCGAGGTGTTTCACGCGGCAAACCGTGAGATTCAGCTGTCTCTTGCCGCCGGTGAGATATTAAAAAGCGTTCTATAAGAATGATGACAAACGAATAAGATGTGCTAATGCTTTTCTACAAAGATATTAGCGAGTAAATTTTTGCGCAGGAACCAAAGACTAAAGCAACCGTTTCACCAATGTCCTCTATTATATGTATATTACGCTATTGTATTATTATATTTTAAACGTCTCTCCAAAGCTCCATGAGAATGGACAAAGATATCGTTCGATTCGATTTTTACGATATCCAAATCACGATATCTGTACAACAATACATTTGTACGCTCCTTTACTTATTAATCTATTTATTTTAGCTGCGCAGATCACGCGAGAATCTAAGTATCTTTTGTCGCGTAGTTCTTTCGTTTACGCGTCTGTATTCTCTTGCGTCGAATTTAATCTTAACGATATATAAGATATAAATATTATTGTGTGTTCCCGTGTGTCAGTGAGATTACAATGGACTTCCGTTTCCGTATATAGAAGTTTTTGCCCTTTACTTAAAGTAAGTTATTACGAACTATATACAAAACACAACAATACATTGTTGACTTACTTACAAATCTGCTTTGATTGCAAACGGAAATAGAAGTCCTAGCGAATAAATCTTTTATCGTCAATGTAAAAACGTTAGTCGTGACGTACGAAGCTGTTTACGAGAGTGATTGCTTTATATATCTATAAAACAAGCAAGGAGACAAACAAAATTGCATGTGAGTAAAAAAATATAAGATCGAACGGAATAATTCATATGCGATTGCTGAATAAGTATAGAGAAACATTCCTTTTGGATTAAATATAAATTTTAAACGTACTGTACAATATACAGCACTTTTATGAGTAGATATGAATAGAATGAGAGAAAAAGATATGTATATACATATATCATGATTTCGTAAAGTTACAACTTGTACATATAATTCGTTAGAACGTGTTTTATAAATTGTGGGAACATGTTGTTAGTGTTTATATACTTAAACGGATTGTACTAAATTTATATTATTAGACATATTTTGCTATATAAGATAACGCGCTTGTACATTCCTGTTTGTCTGTTTTTTATGCTTCCACTTATTTTATTTGATACAACTGTATATCTAGAAAATGAATTAAGAAATACGTATAATATATTAAAAATTTACACACTTAAGTGATTTACAGTGAAGTGCACCTTAATTTTAAATATCTTAGAAAGAGAGAAGTTGGACTTTCACACAAAACAGTCTTTTTTAACCAAAACAAAAGATGATGCAATATTTATCGAGAGTACTCTTTGAAAAATTTCTAAAAACTCGCGAATTTTTCGATCACACGAGATGCAATTGTATAACCATGTGGAAATATCGTTAAATAATAAACTTGTCACGTTAGTAGTATTATCTTCCTGAATAAATAAATAAAAAAACAAAAACGCACAATTTTCTCAATTGATCGTATTTAATAAAAGTTAAACGCTGCGTTTAATGTACGATTTCTAGTGTATTTAATCGAAGTATCTAATGCATGAATATAGAAATTTGGAGAAAACTTTTTGTAATTTTTTATAAATCTAAAAAAATTTTTTTTGAACTTACAAATATTATAAACATCTGTGTTCTTTCCTCAAAAAATTATCATCTGAGAGGCGGCACTTTACGTTTACTTACGTATATGATTAATTGTAAATCACATGATACCTTTGAATAAATCTTTTACTTAACGAGATTACACATACACGGTCCTCTAATAGAGATTTATTTCAGTGCCAATTTATACGAGAAGAGCAGCTATTGTATGATAATTACACTTATTGTATAAATAATTTTTTTACGTAAAAATAACTAACGCATTCTATCACTTCAATACAGAATTATAAATTGTTGCATTTTTTCGAATGTGAGAATGTCGATGGCATCGATTTTATAAGACAACGTTACAACATATGTAAAAGTAGTATAGCTTATTATTCCAAAGAATATACATATATTATTATATTTTTAACTCAGGCAATGTATTATACATTATGATGTTACCTGTGATCCGTCAAACACTTAGCAAACATTAATCACGTCATAAAAGATATTCAACGAATTGTTATATGTACATTATGTAAACTTTTTATCTGTGAACCGATTCACAATTGATTAAGTTTATCGAAAATGGTTTTGTATATGATATGTATAATTGCATTGTAAATTAAAACATAGTTCGCAAAGTGTAAGAGCAAGTAATAAAATATATCTGATTTTAATGTTGTTTACTGATTTTTTCATTTATTAATACACATCTATTAAAGAGTATATACAACAAATGAATGTCAGTTTTTTATTTATTAGTGACGTAATTTATTTAGTTTTTTATTTATTACAAACTTAACGTACTAAATACAAAAACAAAATACATATAGGTAGTAGAGGGGTATACATTTACTTAATTAAATTTAAATTAATACCGGAATTAGAAATCCATTACGCCGCTCCTTTGTTTCTCTTGACTCTCAGTCCATGCCTTGGCTATTGTCTTCTTCATCTCATCATCGCCGTCTTGATACATTTTTTTCATTAGATTCATCAAGCTTGCGCCAGGATCGCTTTCTTCACCCATATCAGGCATAGATGGTGATTTTGCTTCCTTGATTCTTTTCTCTACCGATGTAACATGCGACCAATCCTTGGCCACTTTTTTTACAAGCGACACAACAATCATGTCAGTCTTTACCTTGAAATTGCTCTTTTCGGTGTCAATTTCAGCACATAAATTGTTAATCGGCAAATGATAATTTCTGTTATCCAGTCCAAATACATGTAGATTTAATGTTTTTTCTGAAAAATCGCAAGTGATGGCTTCTTTAGGTAATTGATGAACATCCTTCAGCGTTATATAGATCTTCACTGCTGTGTGAGTCTGATCCCATCCATAATTGTTTAATTTCACTTCATAGCACTTCTTATTAGTGTTGAGGGATGGGTTTGTTGGTTTAATTGATGCATCCTTGTTCTCTTCAAGTATTTTGGCTAATTCTGTCTGTAGCCTTCTAAGTTCAAGTGTTAATACATCTTTGATTCGTTGTCTACGAGCCTGTTCGAGCAAACTGCTGAGTTCTTCAATGTCCAATCTTACCTTCAAAAAATACATCAAAAATAAAATTTAATTGTCTTTCTAATATATAAATAATTCTTTAGTAATATATATAAACAATTCATTAGTAACTCTTAAAAGTTATACACAAAATCACATTAATGCTATCATGAGTAAAATTTCATTCTAGTATTTTTTACCTTAGAAATAAAAAAAAGCCGTTAAAAATACCCATAAAATTAGTGTTGCCAGTAGTCACGTTTTTTAACAACATTAGAACGAAGTTTGCATGGAGTAAAATTTCACCGTTGTAACGTATATTATACAAAAGACATAAAATACAGTAAAAGAAATCATTTAATTGCGTTTTATATAGTACATTTCTCATGTTTTTTTCCCTCCAAAATATAAACACACACTGGTTTCATTTTACACACGTACGAAGTGCAATAAAGTGCAAGTAAAATTTGATTCGAACAATAATACTCACTTCTTCAACCTTCGTCGACATTGTCAATGAGTTTTAGTTCGTTGACTGTTCTTGCAGATGTTACAAATGTAACACAAAAGTTTCACACAAACTGATACAATATTCAACGCCCGTCCTCGACTTAGTACCAGAGCTATCTGACTGACAGCATGCACCGCACTGTACCAAAACGCGATAACGAATTCTCCAGAATCTTCTGGTTTGGTTTGGTGTTCAATGTGTTCATTGTTCATATAACCGTGTAGAAGCATAATGGCGGCAAAACCAATCAGAAAATTGTTCATCTGACCGGCGCGAAGTATAAACAACGCAATACTTCAATACATTTAAGTATAATTACGTACATATTTATATCTAAAAACCGTAAAATATTTTATTTAACGTACAGTAATAGATAATTAAAACATTATACACCATGGCGACCATAAAGTTTTAATTATTATTTTATAACACTTAAGCACATCTTCTGGATTTTTTTGACGGATCTTGAGCAATTTGTATAATAATCTGGAATCTTTCGGAAAAGAAAAATATTTGTATACATGAAGAAACAATTATTTACATATAAAAAAAATATTTATTTCCTTAGTAAATTGAACGTGAGAAAACTACAATTTACGCATATAAAGCGCCACCTAGTCATTCTCGAGTATTGTAGGCTTTCCAATTAATCTATTATCATCTAATGAAATAAAACGATTCTTTTTTGTGGGAATAGTTTTGATCGTTGCAAAAATGTGTTATTTTTCTTTATACCACATAACATACACCTCCTAAACTTCTGAATGTATAATCATTTATTTTTACAACTTTGATTGCAATAGAGAATTGTATTTATAATACAAAGATTGTACTTATATAATACAAGATTGCATTTATAATACAAAATTCAAATCTAGCGATTGTTTCGGACAGATATCCTTGAAAATACTTCGTTCAATTATCGTTTTTTTTTTTTTTTTTTTTTTTTTTTATGTCACAGGCCACCACAATATGTCGATGATTAATTATTGCAAAACGGCAGCATTTGCAGCTATACTAGGATTGTTAATAACTTCGCCCAAACTCTCGAGCAATTCTTTTCTATAGTCATCGAAATCGCCATCAATCGGGTTGATCTGCTGATTTTCAATCACGTAGAGACAGCATTCTGTATCTCGGATCAAACGTTCATCGTGCGAGACGATGATGACACCACCTTTGTATTCGTTGATGGCTTCAGCCAGTGCGTCAATCGACTCGATGTCCAGGTTGTTGGTCGGTTCGTCCAAAATCACTACATCTGGCGCGTTCAGACAGAGCTCGGCCAGAGCTACGCGCGCCTTTTGACCGCCCGACAGATCTTTCATTTTGATGGTATGTGCATGAGAACTAAGGCCGAAGGTGCCGAGCTGTTTGCGCGCCTTCTCATATGGAAGATCGAATAAACGCATCAAATATTCCGATGGGGTCTCCTCAGCGGTCAAATGTTCACCGGAATGCTGATCAAACCTTCCTATCCTCTACAAAATGGAAATTAATTTGTTTTGTAACATAAGAACAGACAGTATTAGATAACAGTGTACATACCAATCGATGATTCTTCGAGAGTTCTCCTTTTTGAGGCGTTAAATCGCCTATTAACAATTTCAAGAAGGTTGATTTGCCAACGCCATTAGGACCAACTATAGCTACTCGAGAATTTAAATCTATACCAAAGTCCGCACCAATAAACAGTGGTTTTTGTCCTTCATATGCAAAGGTTACATCTGAAAAAAAAAAAAATTAAAATAAATTATATTCTGATATATGAAAAATCATTAGATAATATTATATCAATATGTAATTTGTTACTATTGAAAATAGAACCAAGTTTTCGTTTCGACTTACTTTGAAGACCAAGGATTGGAGGCTGAAGTGGTGGCGGATCTGGGAACCTAAATTTCACTATGTATTCTCTCGGTCTTTGTAACAATTCCGTAGGTCCGGTGTCTTCTTCTTGTTTCTGCATCTTTGTTCTATTTTTCTCTTGTTTTCTAGTGAGAGCTTCTTTTTGTTTCTTCTCTGCTTGTTTCTTACTCTGTCCAGCTGCTTTCAGATCTTTCAATCTCTTTTCCTGCTTTTCGTACGCCTTCAACATCTCTTTCTTCTTTTGCTCATACATCTTTTTAAACATGCTATAATTTCCTTTATAATAAAACAATTTCTGCTGGTCGAGATGTATGATGTCTGTGCACACATTGTCCAAGAAACTCTGGTCATGTGACACGATTAACAAGGTTTTCTTCCAGGCTTGCAAGTAGTTATCCAACCAGATTACCGCGTTAAGATCCAGATGATTCGTAGGCTCGTCCAACAGTAACAATGTCGGCTCCATGAAAAGTGCTCTCGCGAGCGAAACGCGCATTCGCCAGCCACCGGAAAAATTCTTTGTCGCGCGATCTTGCATTGCACGACTGAATCCGAGACCAGCGAGAATTCTCCTGGCTCGAGGTTCTGCCGAATCGGCTCCGATAGCCTTTAACTCATCATAAACCTAAAATATTACACATAAGTATTGTATTTTAAAGGTTCCAACAATTATAACATATGTTTAACCTTAATCCTGTAAATCGAACATTAATCTGAATGACTTTAGAAACTGAGAAAATCTCACTAACTATTTAGTAGGAAAATCTCGAAAAAAAATATCAAAAATAACATTATTTAAAAATTAAAAAACTGTGTTAACATATATAAAACTAAACTAATTACTTCTTGCAATCTGTTCTGTATACTAGTGTCTCCTTGCTCTGCCATCTCCTCCAGCTTCTTGCATTCTGCTTGAAGCTCTTTGCATTTTACATCAGCATTAAGTACTACTTCTACAGCTGGTGTATTATCTGCTATGACTTCTTGCTCACAGTATAATACATCTATGGTAGGTGGAATATTGAAGGCTCTTTTGGCTATATGGCGAAGAAGAGTAGTTTTTCCATGACTGCAATTAAAAATCAGATGTTAAATATAATATATAATTCTTTTTTTTACATAGAAGACATTATTGTTAAATTACCCATTAGGTCCCACAAGACCATAGCGTCTGCCTTGCGCTATCAACAAACTGGCATTGGTGAAGAGCTCCTTGCCTTTGGCCGCTATACTGAAGTTCTCCACCTTAATATCAACTGCGTTATCCAGCTGCTGATTACCACGTTGTTGCGTCTGACTCTGTGAGACAGTGAAGTTGGTCTCTAGTTCGCTATGACCTTGACCACCAGCTTTTGTCAGCATTTCCATCGTTCGCTCGTACTCCTGTTGCTTCTTCAGTTTCTTCTTTTCCTTATGCGTGAGCTTCTTACTCGGCGATTCTGCCTCGATCTCCATATCCGCGAGCTTCTTCGTGACATCCTCGGTTGCTCCATTCTCAGCGGACATCTCAACAGATTTCTCAATAGATTTTCCGACAGGTTTCTCAACAATCACCTCACTGTCCTTGATTTTATTATTCTTCTTTGCCTTGCTCGACATCGCTGCACGTAGTCACAAGCAGTCACACGTCTTAACCTAACCCTAACCTTTCTTTTTCCACATGCACAAAAGTAAGTTGCATGGAGTTGCACACGAATCCAGCTGCATTCAATTAGCTGAAGAGAACTGTCGTCATACACGTGACGTAATCATAGACTTAATAATAGACGGAACACTCATGTAAGAGGAGCTGAAGCTTCGTTAAAAGAGACAGAAATAGTCGTGGAGTAGTTCTCTTCTTTTCTAGCAGTGAGTTGATTGGAGGCCGCGGCAAGCCGAAGGAGTGGTGAGATCTTGAAAAGACAATATCATCTAGATAATAGACAAAATCATCTTGAAAAGACAATATCATCTAGATAATAGACAAAATCATCTTTGGATGGTGAGGGTAAATGGCAGCTTTAATTTACTTTCACACCACCTGCTTTTCACCAATCAACGTTCAGTGTCAAAGCGCCGGTGTCTGCATGAGGATCCAGCCTTACAAACTATGCGCGCACACTGTGCTTGTGTGCGTACGTGAACATCGGGGCGGTGGGGATACCCCGCTTCAATATTCTCGATGCTGGCCGGCATGATCTGGCATCTCCGGGTATGAGCATAAGTAACGTCGCACTGTCAAGAGTGCAACTGGTTTTTCTTCGAGTTTCTTCAGTATTTAATATTTACAATTTGATAATAATATAATATAGTGGTTAATTTGTTTTTAATTGTCGTCAAATGGTTGCGAAAACATAAGTTGTTGAAAGGGAACGTTTTGCTCCAATAAAAACGCGTTCGTCATTGATGTTTGTCGAAATGCAGCACAGTTGAACGCAATACTGCACACGAATGGCAGTGTGGGAGATATACGTGTTTAATCGTAAATTAGCGAGCTTCAAGTGAGTTGTAAATTAACAACATAACTTCCCCGTATTACAAGGCATGTAATCCAGTAGATTTGATGGTCATTAATATCGTGTTGTATCTCTTTGTCAGCAAGGATAACCTTTTCTTTGTCCAGGCAAGTTTGTTTTATATTTTTACATTATTGATTTTGTACTTTATTTATTGCGTTGCCTAGTGGCAAGCTGTGATTATTGCATATTCACCCCTTGTTGCTTAAGAATAAAAGGTCTAAATATACAGTACATATGTGTGTGTATGTAAAAATAAAAGAGCTGAGATTGTGATATATTTGATTTCTCTTCCACTGCTTTTTTTTAATTATTATAAATTTATTATACAGGTGATCGTCGTTTATTAATGTAAGGATATTTTATAATTTTGTATGTGTTGTTTCTTGATATTTAATAATTTATAAATATATGAGTGGAAATTTATCTTCTGACGCTACAATTTTAGTCATAAGACTAGGACTAGGTTTAGAGATGCCTGCTGCAGCTTTGTTCATGATTACAGGGTGCCAAACATGGCACAAGAGATTGAACCCGGCCTATTTCTCGGCAACCTTACAACTGCTACAAATATTGATTGGTTGAAAAAAAATGGAATAACTCACATACTAACAGTAGACTCCTGTCCATTACCAAGAAAGATACAAGAACATCTTCCTCATTTAATTACCAAATATATTCAGGCGACGGATATTCCGCGTGAGGATCTTCTTACACATTTTGAAGATTCCTATGAATTCATTGATCGTGCCATCGAGTCCCATGGGAGAGTGTTGGTGCACTGTTATTTTGGTGTGTCGCGATCGGCCACTTTGGTGATCGCGTACATAATGAAGAAGCGCGAGCTGAGCTACGCGGACGCGTTCCAAGTTGTAAAGTCGAAGCGATGCTTCGTCGGACCGAATCCCGGCTTTGTAGCACAATTGCAGCTTTACATGGACATGGGCTGGGGCGTCGACAGTACCAACGTGCAATTCAAGATGTATCGGTTGCAGATAGCCGCCGACAAGGTGCGCAAGGCGCGCATTCTGCCTCAGAACTGTGTCGATCTCGTTAAGTCGGATCCCGCGTTAACGACCGTGCGCCCCGAGCCGACAGTTTATCGTTGCAAGAAATGTCGTCGCATTGTAGCAAGCGTCAGTAACATTCTACCTCATCTACCGGGCGAGAGACAGATCTGGCGACACATCAGCGCTAAGAAGGATTTTGAGAGCTGCGATAAACTGCTCCAGAAGAGAGAAACGCAAGTTGCGTTTTGCGACAAGATCTATTTTGTGGAACCGTTGGCTTGGATGCCCGATATTACGCACGCCGTTGAGGGCAAGCTGAATTGTCCTAAATGTAACACAAAACTCGGATCATTTAGCTGGATAGCCGGGATTCAGTGTCCCTGCGGCAGCAAAATCGCTCCGGCCTTCTACTTGGTGCCCTCCAAGCTCGACTGGAGCAATGTCGTGCAGAACGTCCAAGTAACGGTATAGTACTGAAGTCTTAAATACAAAAAATATGTTCGAAGCACTGAAGAAATCGACTTCGGTATAAAATAAGAGAAGACAAAAGTCTTCGATTTTTTTTGTATTCGCGATGCGATGCAACTGAATTTTGCGCGCGTGCACACACTACATTACACACATACATATACACACACACATACATAAGAGTTTTAAGATTCTTAATACCCACCAAGAAGGCAATATTAAGAAATGAAAATATTTGAAAAAGCATCTAATAAGCGCCGTAATTGTTTGCGCGACTTGTAGATGTTTACCATTTTTTGATTGTTGTCTTGTTGAATTGTAATAACGTTGCGACGCAACGTAATATCAAATATTGATATACCATTTGACTCTTAGCGGTTACCATAAATTTTATATAAAAGTTTTTTGATATTTTAAATAAATAATTATATATTATTATTGTCCAAAAAAACGGTAGAAGAATGAGATGGCGAAGATGTGCTAAAAAAAAAAAAATTTTACTCACCGCTTTCTATATATGTGTGTGTGCGTAAAATTTTTCATTTGTTTGTTCTTTATTAACATATTAACTCATTAGCGTCTTTTTATGCTGTAGAGAGTCCAAGAAAGATCCTATAGTACTTGCTGAGAGTTGAGAGACTAAAATGCAATTTTAAGAGTGAGACGACAGATGCGACCAACATATATTCGTCGGCTGACTATATTCTAATTCTGTGCCAATATATATTTCGACATGTGTACATATATATATATATATATATACATATATATACATGTATTTGTTACGTACATCTCTGTATGTTGTACTTTTTTATTATATACGTATAAGTATAGGCTCAGTGAGAATGAGAAAACACATAACTGAAAAAAACGTTCTCCGATCTCATGCTTCTATTGCACAATACCGTCTTCATCTATACCGTCTACATATATATGTACTCGTGTAAGGCTACAAGAATTTTTTCGTAGAAACAAATAGACACATCTCTGTGTATGTATCTTGTGCTTATTAAAAATATTTCGATGTTCTAATTGCATTTGTTGCATTACTTCCACATACAAGTAATAACTTAATACGCTGATTTATTGATGAGAAAAACAAAAACGCTATGATACTTATCTATTCGTTATACCCTGTGTACTCAGAACTTATGTCTAAATAAAATCGGTGAATGATTATCATTGGTTAAGGCACACATCGGACGTTTACATGTTAACAGATAATCTCTACAAAAAAAATTCGCGCGTATAACAACTCGAGACAACCAACGCGAACTTAAAACTTCTATCTATCTTTGGTTTTTCCGCGTTTTTAAGCGCGTCGAATTGATTTTACAAAATGCATAAAATACGTTTCTCGTATTTGCGTCACGTCGAGTTGTACATTTAGAATCAAAGAATGGAATAAATTTAAACGAGCTGCCCTGTAAAGAAGAAATTTCAGTTCGACCTTTTTTCAATGACATTGGAATCACAATTCTCATTTCGAAAAGCGTCGGGATGCTCGGGAACGGTATCACATACTCGCGTGCATCGCTGGATACGTCGAGGCGTAAGGATGCGCTCGCAGTCTCAGGGTGCTCAGACCGTTCACGGCGGTTCCGTCCAGATGTCCGTGATGAATGTCGGTTTGGTGATGATGGTACGGCGACAAGCCGACGTTCGCCAAACCGCCGTTCGCGACGAAGTTGTGACAGCCGGCGGCCGCGGCGGTTTGCACCGCCGTGTAATGTTGCGGAGTCGTTCTCCAGTATTCGCCGTAGGAATACTGAGTCTGAGAGGTTGTATTCGCGTTCTGCGACGATTCCGCATTGCCGTCCGCGTGCTGCGGGGTATGCGACACTCGGATGGGACGTAGCGGTAGCGCAGCTTCCATTTCTCTGCCCGCGGAAACGCCGCGGCTCATCGCCGAGCTCCGCTCGTTCCGTCGGAACTTCGCCCGCCTGTTCTGGAACCACACCTGCAGAAAAGAAAAATTTATTTTTCTTCCCTTTATTATTCAAAGATCAACAAAAACTAACGTATCTTTACGTAACAAATGCTCGTTTTGAAAAATAAACTATTTCTTTACATTTTTTTATTTTTTTAATTTTATTCTCCACATTATTTTTGTATCTCTGAAGTGGTATCTTCTTTTCATAACTGCTGAATATCTCGATTTTAATCGTATATTTAGCTTAGCACTGCGATATCGCGCAATTGAAATTTCTTTCAATCTCCTAGAAAAAGTTATTCATCTCTCGCACAAGTTCTACGAATAATGTATCACTGAAGATTGTTATTTCACAACAAATAAATCCAACTCAAAAGATCCGTGCGAATTTTAGAAATATATATTTTCAGTTCTAAAAGCTAAGATCAAACTAAAAAAAAAAAATAAATTTTAACTCGGAGGACGGTTTCTGTATCAAAAACTTTGTTTAACGAAAAATCTCTGAGTTTGATCGCATCTTTCTATTAATGCTCATGATCATCTTTCTCTCTTCCTCTTCTCACTCTCCCTCCTCAAGTTAAAAATCATCGCGGTTGTGTCTCGGCTTGTTCAAGAGGAAACCAGAGAGAGAAAGAGAGAGAGAGAGAGAGAGAGAACGGAAGGATGCGACGCGCCGGCCGAAGACGGGACAGCGTGACGGCTCCTGGCAGGCGTACCGACGCCCGCCGCAGACAGACGGTCGAATAGACAGACGCGTGTACGCGGCATGGACCGCTGGCGACGACGACGTCGATGCGTCGCGTCACGCACACGTGTTCGGTGCACGAGGCCGTAGAGAACGGCGCAGATGCTGGAGCGCGCGTCGCCATCAGGCTAATCATAGCTCTCCTATGCCCTGACAACCTGTCTCCTCCGATTTTCTGCCTAGCTGTCCGCGACCTCCACCTTCCATCTCTTTCTTCTTCTCAGTCTCATACTCGTGTCATCTTTCTTTCCCTCGTATTACTGACGACGCTGGGTTCGGTACAAGAACACATGTGCGCGTCATGATACTTTCTCGGACGGATAGTCTTCTCAGTTACTGAGTGGAAGACGGCTTCAAAGAGCGCGGTCCGCTCGTTCTGTGAGTCCGTCGCTCGCCTCGGATGACTGGTTAACTTGGACGGTTGTACGTGTCTCGAAGAAGCTAAACGTTCCGCCACGTTCCATTGTTCTTGTACAGAGAAGACCGTCGTCAAAAAAAAAAAAAAAAAAAAGATAACGTCTCGGTGTATCCCGCGATTCCCCGATTTCTATTTAACTACGAACTATTTTCCGCGTTTTAATTCAATTACACTGTTTAAAACGATGTAAATTAATCTCGTCATATTTTTTACTTAGAGTTTTAAAAAGAGTCACGTACATACGCGCGAATATAGATATTCAAATATTGTACGTATAAAATGCACATTGTATCTATATTTGTAAAATACACATTTATAGAAACGATCGCGCACAAAGATATAAGATTAAATTATTAGAAAAAATAATCTTTTGTGTGTTTATTTGCATCTGTTAACAACGTCGTCATCGTTCACAAGTGAAATTAAAATTTGAAAGAAAAGATTAAGCAACAAAAATTTTTAACAAGTTGTCACTCAACGGGAGATCTCACCTGCACTCTGGCCTCTGACAAAGACACTCTCGTTGCCAGTTCCTCGCGAACAAAGGCATCCGGATAGTGCGTCTTCTCGAACACCCTCTCCAACGCGGCCAACTGTTGCGCCGAGAAGGTCGTTCTGCTTCTTCTGGGTCTTCTGTTTCCAGCGGTAGAGGTTTCATTGCAGTCTGCGAAGCACACATCAAGTGTATCTAACAATTATCTCATGCAAGCACTTCAATTTCAAAACTTCATATTTCGTTAATATAATCTAAAATAACATAGAAATATATCACGTCACGGGAGCGAATGTGTGTCAATCTTGTTTAGAAGATACTTGTTTGCGCGCACGTGTAAAAAAAAGGAGAGCCGCGCGAGAAGAGAATGCGAAATTATTTCTTCGACACAATCTGCCGCACACCGAAGAAACGCGCGTTCCCGAAGATGCCGCTCGTGATACCGGCGGTCTGTACAGAAAAAAGGATGCGAAAAAAAAAAGAGAGAGAGAGAGAGAGAAAAAGAGGAACACGCTAGTCGACTACAGCCGCGGCCATTCTTTGAATGACTCCACTATACTTGGGCATTCATCAAAGCGGCATAATGCGAGCAGCATGACTGGAAATGCGCGATTTCGATGAAATCAAGTACGCGCCGTGAGACGCGGATTGAACGTGTCGAGAGACGCACAGTTATGAGATCATTCGCCGTCGACGCCGTGCGCAACAATGTAATTTTTCACTACGTGTACTTTACATAAAAAAAAATATCTATAATATCAAGTACCGCTTTATTGTTTTTGTACTATTTATTCTTGATATTTATCTTTCCGAAGTATCGATAAATTTCAAGAAACTGGCGATGAAGAAAAGCAATAGTTGTTGCGTACGAAAAATATTTTCCGATTCCTTACCCAAGGAGTGCGTTGGCGTGGACAGTAGGCGTGAGACCGTGAAATCCTGCGGCGCGTGCGAATTCACGAGCTGCGACACTATCACGCCGTTATTCGCACCTTGTTCCGCGTTCGTCGCGCCCAACATTTTTCCTCGCGCTCGCCTCTCTCTCGGCGCAATTTTCCTCACGTCAGCATGACAATCAATAAAATTTCATTGCCAAGTTTCTCGGCATTTTGCGGAATCTTGAATATTTTAACGCATCTTCCTCCATGTATTTTTACATCGGTGACCGTTTCCTCGCATGCATCATCTCGCGCGGGTGATATAATCTCACCTGCGAGAAAAGGAACAACTTTGTAAAAAAAAAAAAAGATATCGAAATCGTATTTACTGCACGTTTAACTATTCTTGTATTATCATTAAAATTGTATATTTCTTATTATATTTATTATTTGATTTTTAGATTTTTAGTATAAAACAATATATATAGTAAAAATAAACAGTATATAATATATATAGTTTTTGAATATGGCGTCTATATATATATATATATAGTATATTATATATATAGTGAATTTTCAACAAAGTCCGAACCCCGGCGACTAGAATCGCGACTTAATTTCACGCTACATGATTATTCGGAGTCGGGATCTCAAAATATCATTCCGAAACTTAATATTAGCTCCGAATTGTAGTGGAAATTCAAAATATATGAGAAGACATGGAACGAGCCAATTTGCGAAAATGTTGATGAAAATGTGTGCGAGATGAATTCGAGTTGTGCATCGAGGCAGACATTTGTATCATTCTATTTTGGATCGTATTCAACTAAGACGCTAGATTTACGATGTAAATATCGTTGTACGAAGCATGAGAGAGAGAGAGAGAGAGAGTTGTGCGTTGATACTTTAACGCGAAATCAAACGAGTTTTCATCGCATATGATACATCATGTACACAATTGTATCAATCAGTCTTCGCGGTAGTGTATATTAGTTATTGACATATATGTTTAACGCTAAATCTGGTCATTTTATTTATCTCACTTGACCTCGAATATAATCGTCCGTATTGGACGATTAAAATTCAGAATCGAGTGTCCACATTTAGCACCAAGTGAAGCTAAATAGAGATGCGCGACATATGCGAATCTAAATCTATTCTGAAAAAAAGAAAACTTGGTAGTGCACAACTGAAAAAATATATGATTCAATATTGCTGCAATTAACTGAAAACAATGTGCTCACTTTGAATCAATTTTTCAAAAGAAAATTTGAGAGAAAAATTTACTCGAAATACAATTCTCTCGACTGAATTAAATCTCGTAAATTTTTTAAGTGTCAGACTACTGTTGTGGCGAACTCTTGAACTTAAACGCCACGTATAAACTGTTTTATTGATTTAACAGACGCGATCATTAAAGAACAATTATTTACAGCGGAACGGCAGATACGAATGGAACGGGCACACGTTTATGCGTAATTTGTCTCGGGAAATGTTAATTAAAGCATTTCCGAGCTCGAGCGTGACGGTGCAATTAGGGCCACGTGCCAGCAGTTGCAAAGTGCGCGCGGCATGTTCGTTCATTCTTCGTATCCGAACACGACGATTTTCTTTCCAATTTATTCGTTCAGTAAATTTTGGTATATTTGGCTCGCGATCATCTTTATTAAAATCCGAATCGCAAAATTGACATACGCGACAAATCGGAGCTCATTGGCTTGTGAATTATCACGATCGCATACACTGTTGCGTTTGTCATTGCGGTTCTATCCAATTTATATATATATATATATGTATATATATGCGTACGTTAATACATATGTGGTAATATATGTCGTTTAATTTTCGATTTGTCACGCGCGTCTGGCTTTCCGCTGAAATTTGTGTGTGTCTGTCACGTTTTTTCCCCCACTGTCTAAAAACATGCTAATTTCGGAATTTATGAGCGCAATCGATGGACAAGATTGCGAAATGCGCCAGAATCTACGCGCGCACATGTTCCGATTAAATTACGATTCGTCGCGGGTTTTCGGCCCCCGTCGGACTCGCATTCTCAAAGTTTTTTACCATGAGAAGTAATTAATTAAAGTAATCAATTTTACTATTTTCAATAAAAAGCGTGTTGTTGTACATTTCTCACGCAAACATGGATTTTTTTTTACATATTTTGTAAGATAAATTTTTGTGCATTTTTATTGCTCTTATTTTCTTTTGGCCGTCTGTTAAAAAAAAAGAAATAAATATACATAAGTATATTTACATACATGTATCTAAAAATGTACGTTTTGTTGACAAATAAGTGTAATAATTGTCAATATATAAATAATTTACGTACAAAAATATACAATTTACAACGAAGTTTTTTTGTTGCAAGAAATTAATCGAATTCTTCCAATTCTGGAACGTGTACTCGAATCTTATTTTAGGCTGCCAATAGCCTAGCTGAGGCGATTCTCATCGAATGTCGATTAAACTTATTAACCCTTAAACTGCGGTCCTCGCCAATTGGCGATTCATCACGCAACAACGATCACGACTTCATCACCCCAACTTCGAAAGAGAGATGCGCGGATTATGAAAATACTATTTTAAAACTACACTACGGTCAGTCTTCTTCGAAAAAAAAGTAATTTTCATAATATATTTGAATTTTCTCAGAAAGTGCAATGATAATCCAGAGCTCGTATATAATCAAACTATTTTAATATTTTATTTCTTCTAACTTTGATCGCAGAGACTTTTAAATTTTCTGACATACCTGAAATTCCGAGAACTACTCTACTTTGCTCAACTTTTCTCGGACCGGGTCCAATCTTATAAAGCAAACTTGGTTAAAAAGTTTCTCTGTAAATAGAAAACTTTCAAAGAAAAAGTTACCGATCACCCGTTCACAAATCTCAATACACACGTTCCTCGATGCACTCCGGTTTTTAAACACACAGACACACACACAGATGTAACTCTAGAAATTCAGAAAATTCATTTTTGATTTCCAGGCCGAGGTTGTTACAACAGACTGATCGAGATGTTCGATCGCGAGATCACACTCGAAAGCGTCATTTTGCTCGGAACGGCGAGATGCCAACTGACTTGGCCGAGTTAAGACGTACTTAAAGGTCCTCATCGGCTCTTCACATCCATCTCTCTTGCTCTCTCGTTCTCTCCCGTTTTCCTCAGTCTTCTCTCGGTCCGCACAGTTCCTCGCTAGAGCGAACGGAGATAAATAGAGCGTTTTAAGAGTAGGTGGAGATTTCCGTCGCAAGCTCCACCTTCATTAGATGCTCATTGGTTTCTAAACTGCCACCGCGGTTTGAGACTGTCGTTGACGAGAGATTGTGTGTGTGTGTGTGTGTGCACGCGCTTTTATTAAAATGCACCGCGAAACGCGACGAGCGCGGTGAGGCAATCGATTTATTTTTACCAGAGTCGCTCTAATGTATAATGCAATATGTTTTTTTTCGCAAGTTTGTACAATGATAAAAACAAAGTTCAGAAAAATAACAAAGCTATTGATATCATCTGCAAAAAACAATTACATTCGACGAACCGCAAGAATAAAGATAAATTATATAATTTGTTGCACAAAATACTCGAAGGAATATTGACGAGCTTATAATATTAGCGGAAAAAAAGTTTTATTTTCTCCAGAAAATCTAAATGAATCTAAATAAATCAGATTTTTTTAGAAGGTGACTCTGTATATCGTTCAACGGAAATATCATATTCACGAAAGCGGAGAAGGCGTATTTAACGAACAGAAAAATAAATCATTTAATCGCGCGTGATGCATGTTGTGTCGTCATTTAACGTGTTAACAAAAACTTACGCGATGACGTATGGGCGCCGGCGCTCTCTCTCCCGATGGTTTCCACTTTCAAGGACATGTTATATACCAGTAGCAATTTTTATAAGCCTGAACACAGATCTCCTCTTCATCTTCTCCTTCCTCCGTTTCATCCTTCTTGTACCGGCGAGATCTCGTTACACAGGGGTGTCATATATTCCCTTCGCAATGTCCGATGTACGGTGTCGGTTGATTCGGAGAGTGCGATCTGGAAAGAATAAACTCTGTGTGTGAGCAGAAAATTGTGTGTAATCCGCTTTTCCCATTTGTCATAAATTTCTGTCCTCTTCATTCAACTCACTGTTAATTAAGCGATGCTCCACTTAGAGAAAGAAAAGTAATATCTTCTTCCTATTTATAAAAAAAAAGTAAAAATAATTATTTCTACAATTCATCCAATTTAAAACGTGAATATGTGATAGACACACCTCTATTTTATCTAAAAAATCGACTGCGACTACTTAGATATAACAAAGTAAATATATTTAAAAAAATAAATATTATAAAAATATTCCTTCGCGGACAAACTTAAAAAATGACCAAGTTAGTTTCTTGTCTGTGAAATCCATTATCTTTGCGAAAAACCAATATTTTTTCAATTTTGTTTTTTTTTTTTTAATCAAAAGGTGAACAATTCTGCGCTGATAAAAAAAAAACCAAATCAAACAAATCTCTTGTAGTTTCGAAGATACAAGCGTCTAATAAAAACTAATTTTATATATAAACGCCGATGCGCAATTTTTGAGTGGGTCTGGGAAATCCATGTCTGTCCGCGAAGGGATATAAAAGAATAGAAATGTAGAAATCTCTGAACAATATCAAGATCGTAATTTCTAAAAAGGATCGGAGATCGATCCTTCATAATTTTCTCTCTTTAACACATCCGTTATTTGCCACATTGCCGATTTGATGGAAAATCGATATCAAAACGGTAATGTCAAAGGGGTGCTACTCCGAGAAGGTTTATTCTCTTCTTTGATTAATACTAGTACTGTTCCTGAAATGACTTTTTCTGAAGTATAGTAATATCATGACCCGTGGCGAGATTGCCGTAGTGAAAGAAGGTTTATGGCATAGTAAAAATATTTTTAGGACCTTTTGGTGCAATGCTGCGTGATCTCTTTCTCAGGGAAACACACTTTTAAACAGAAATAGAAACATTGATGACCGAATAGATGTATGTGTGGGTATTTTATTGAGAGATTTTTAAAAAATGTATGTTGTATTTCTTTGTAGACCATTTTATTATTAATGCGTAAAGACGGGTCAAAATACGTTGGTTTCGAATAAAGAATTTGACATATTTTTTAAATTACATAAGACCGACGATTTCACCTGTACGTGCATTTAGAATGTAAAAATGTCGCGATTCCGTCGACTCGGGATAAACCAAGTCGCGTGCGGCGGGACTACTCGTTATCCTCGTCGCTCGTAACGTTTCTCTCACTGCAATAAGCCGTAAGAGAAAAAAGAAAGAAAAGAGAAGACGGCAATTTTATGGCGCAAAACGGTTGAAAGTGCGTTAAAAGCCGAACGACAGAGTGTCGACAGCTGACCGCGATATACGGGATGTCGCAAAGTTACACTCTCTCTCTCTCTCTCTTTCGAATTGAACGATCGAATTCGACGCAAGGTGATGGATCACGTGTCACACACGGAACGTTGACAGGTGTGACGGAATATCAATTTCACATTTTCTCTCATATATATTAATTCAGACATTTATATTTCAAGAATGAATAAAAGATTTACGTGTGCGAATGTGACTTCTAGTTCATCCTATGAGCGAATCGAGTGATACGAGCGATGTGTCACGTGCGCGCGAACACAAGCGCAACAATTACATCGCCGCGCGATTTTATTTATACGAAAGCTTTTACGAGCCTCGTCACTCTCGCCGCCCCAAATAAAACGCTCGCCGAACCACTTTCGAGAGCCGCTTAAAGCCGAATTATTTCGGCGATAATAAACCTCGGTGAGAACGTCGTCGCGTCGTCCGAGAGCCGATTCGGCGCAATTAATGAACACTTAACGCCATCGTCTCTCAGAACAATTGCGCCATTCGCTCTTCGACTGCGGAATGCGCCGGGATTCATAATACCGCGTCGAAGCGGTCGTGTGTTATCTCGCGTTGTGCGTCTGCCTATTTCTCGCATAAGAAACTAAAATAATACCGTCGCGCGATTCGAGGACAGAAATTTTATTTCGAACACAGACAAATTTGCAGAATTGTCGCACGATGAGTTTGTATCAACTCGCGAGATAAACGACTTCCATTGAAATCACCGAAGTTAAATATATTTCGAATCCGTGTAATTCGCGTCGCTGAATCTTGGTCTCGGATCTAGTTTCTTTGTTTTTTTTTTTTCGGAGGATCGTCTTGTTTTCCTGAGAAAGGAATAAGCCCGCGAGTTTCTGCCGCTGTTCTAGCCACGGCGAGACAGACGCGCGCGTCGCGACGTCGTGACACGTACACGTCGCGCGTCGTCCGCGGAGAATTATTAGGCGGGCCTGAAACGTTTTCTCGCGGCCCGCGTCGTTCTCGCGCGATGACGCCCAAGTCGTCGTTGTCGTCGTCGTCGTCGTCGTCCGGCACTTTTGTTCTTGCCGTTCATCTCGCTCGTCTTGTTTGCCTCTTCGCTCCCGCGTGATCGCGAGAGAACCTCGGAAATCCTTCGGAAATCTCGCCCCGTTCAACAGCGCAGTGACCCGAGACGCGCGAGGATATAAACAGCGAAAATATAACGGAGACATAAATCCGTCGCAACGTGAAAGTTGATGAAAAAGAGCCGGGATTAAGAAGAATTGCGCGATAGGATTTCGCTCCGCGAAGTGAAATTCTTCATCTTTGGTAAACAAAGTTCAGGATAGCTATGTATGTGTTAGTTATTGTGTAGCTTTTCGGAATCGAACTTCGCTCGGAATGATTCCAACTTTTATTGTTCTTCCTTTTTTCTTTTTCAAAAGAAAATGAAAAAAAAAACGTTACAAATCGATATATTATTTTCGATCGGATCAACAGAAAATAATAGATTCGACGGAAATTAAATTAATACTTTTTCAAAGTATTGGAAAAAAATTGTATTATTTTTGAATAATAAAGTTCTTCAACTCCTTGACATACAAAGACGTCTCGGATACGTCATGTGTGTTTCTCATGTCATTGTAAACATTGACGTATCTGAGACACACGCAGATTTAACACGCAGAGATGTCACCAAGTGCGCTCGAAAAATAATATAAGAAGCGAAACGACTTGGCAGTAAAAAAAATGTCCACACGAATGTTAAGTTAAAAAATAAATAGTATTGTTTGAACACGTCGACTTCGATTTAATTCGCATGTCAAAGAGTTAAAGAAACAAAGTTTACAAACCATAAAATAACATTAGCTCTTAAATTATTCATGAAAATTGCAAGGTTGCTATAAAGTCGTTGATTATTTTACGTATCCGCACAAGTCCGATTTTACACTGTTTTAGAAACGGAGCGATTTCTTCTTTGAATTATTTCGTTCGAAAAGAGAGTCTTTGATAAAAGTTAACTCGTACTTACACATAAAAAAAACTGTTTTCGTTCTACTTAACAACGTTCTCTCGTGAGAAATGAAATAGATTTGATTTGGGAAGCGTGTCTCCGAAGAGTTTGTTTTTTTCGATCAGCACGATTTCGTGAGAGATCGTAACAGAACGAGAGACGACGAAAGGTTGTTCGTGAGAGGTCTCTTCTTTGCCTTGCGGCCCGACGAGTGTCCAACGTTCTGTAACGCGATGAGGGGTCGCGTAAAGCCGCATCTGCGATCTTCGACCACCGTGACGCGGTGAATCGGTGGGGCCTGTGGAATATATAGTTTCCACATGTGCGAGAGCACGTGGAAACGTCGTTCGCAGGCTCTTTTCCATAATATTTCCATATCCTCGAGAAATGGTCACTTTGACTTTCGGCCACCACCTTGCGCTACCATTCACCGGACGCGTACGCGCGGTCTGACATGTTCTTACCGTTGTTACAACGCGACTGTTGGCGAGTACGTACATATACATCGAGTGCGTGTTGCGTTTTACTTTGCACCAAGTCGGCCGAGCGGCATAAGTTCTATGTGCTCTCGGCAAATCTTGATAAGAGAAAATTTTTCGCGCGCACAACGTGAACGTTTTCCTTGACAGGCAGATGGTTTAAAGTAACGCCGACCTGTCTTTTCACTTTCTGAATTGATTGCCGAGAAGATTGAACATCTATCGCGATAAAAAAAAAAAAAA
>NW_018020588.1:689469-730507 GCF_002006095.1 Pseudomyrmex gracilis | reverse complement strand
TTTTTTTTTTTTTTTATCGAATTTGTCTTCTTTCGCGAAGGGAGGGGGGAACGTCCGGATATGTAATGCGGCGTGACGCCTTAAATTTTAACGAAGAACGACGAATTCACGGTGTGGAAAGCCGAGATGACCATTGCGCGGCCACCGTGAAGCCATCGCGTTAAGGACGATGAAAGGAACGAAGGGGCCTGAAAGCACTGAGAAAGATTTCGCAGTCGCTTTTTCGCTCGCCAACGGTCGTTTGTTGTACATATATTGTAAATCAAAACTTCTCACGTGACTGGTATTATTTTTATGCAAAGAGAAAGAAATAATAGAAAGATAAAAAAAAACATGAAGAATTAAACAAAAATGTTTTGAATTTTCACGAAGAGAAGGAAGAAGCTTGTAAAAACTAAAGCTTGTAAAAATACAACGAAATCGAGGGAGAACGAGATCAGAACAAGCACTGCCACTCCTGCGGAAGAAAAAGTGACAAAAGCTGAAAAATTTTCTCCGTCAGAGGGTGAGAAATAACACTCTATCTTTCAGTCTACCCTTCGTTCGGCCAATTATAAGCCTCATACGTCATTCCCGCCAATTAGTGGCGAAGAGAGCGAACGTCTTGCTCGAAGAGAGGCGCAACCGCCTCTTCGGATCTCTTCTTTTCAGCATTTCGTTTCTTTCACACATTCGAAATGACAGAGCGACGATAATTTTACGCATCCTCCCCCTCGCACAGTAAATATCCCGTTGTCGCACGTGCTTTTCGCCAAAGACAACAAAGTTTGTCGCGATTGTTCACGGGAATCACAGATATCTCGCGCATAGATATTTAACGCTTTTATATCTTTTAATTTCATTATCGGGTTTTTGCGATTTAAACAGAGTTTTGCGAAACCGGCTTACAACGAGATTTAAGACTTAGAAGTTTTAATATATAAAAAACAAAAAAAAAAGAACTTGACGAATTATCACGACCGAGAGAAAAATTAATTTTTTTTATCGCTCTTCTTTGTAGTATTAATGTTTTTGTAAACAAAATGTCGATCTTTTCAACAAGCAAATAGCACAAAGAACACGGAATTCTATTGCGGAAAAACTATCACACGTGCCGCGGAGTACCATGCGTCAAGACGCGGGGGTATGTTGCACCCCTTTCGGTTTACCAGAGCGTAAACTCCGTTATATCCGTCATCAGCTATCAAGCTCCCCATGTCTCCTTCTATTCCGTAGGGGGGCGGCGACCGACGGTGGCCCACACGTCGGTCAGCGGTTAAAAGTAAATTACGCATTCATGGTATTCCGCATTGCGTAGCTCCCCCGCTATTGTAATGTACGTCAAGGGTTGACCACCTCGACACAAAGGGAGGGGGCGTGCATACGCTCGCATAATGCGAACGGGTGCATAAACGCGCGACGGCGTTCTCTCTCTGTCCTCCCTCCTCACGAAATCGGCCTCGAGGAGGAGAGAACTCGTCACGGTAATATCGAGAAGCTAATTACGGGCTACCTTATCGGCCACGTTTATCCGCCGACGTCATTTTTAACTGTGTACCGACGGAATATTAACTACACGAGGCGAACGCGTGCGCGCGCGGCTCGCATGCGGCACACTTTTCGGTAAATGTGCGGTAAAAACTATGATCAGCGGTGATGTGGCAGAAAAACCGACTTTTTTCCGTTAATAATTGAGTCACTATAATTACTTTCGGTACATATGTTCGGAAAAAAATTATGTCCTTTTAGGGATAGTCTATATATCATTTCGTTAAACTGGCAGGATTGTGTGATGGGGAAGAAAAGTTCCGAGTATCATCCCCAAAGCGTCTTTACAAAAGTAGAACAAGATACGTAATTCTCAACGGATTACCGAAGCCAACAGTTGCTGTCTTGATTAAGAAGTCTGCCATATGGTTCGACGTGTGTTTCCGGATTCATTGCTCTTAATATGTCATCGTCATCGATCAGTTGCGTGAACATTTTACACGAAACGATACATCTTGAATCGCGACCAATTCAGATTCTTCACAATCGAGCCGCGCGTTTATTATCTGACACGTAGCAAATAATCGCACAGCAAATGATTTTTATTGTGTATTTTGTTTTTTTACTACAATTAATTTTTTGACCTCGCATTTTGTCGATGTATATTTTTTGAAATACTGCTTTTGTTTATTTGTTCCTCTTCTCGTACCGCGTCAATTATCTTTACGCCGCGAGTCGATTTTATTTCCCCAATGAACAACAATATCCAGATCCAGGTGCTTACTCGAAAGAGGCGCAGAAAAGGCGGGAAGAAAAGAAGGAAAGAAAGATATAATGGCGGGGAAGAATAAACGAAAGGCTGGATCTCTCGCGCACGATCGCGCGGATTCACACAGCGGGATAGCAACATCGCAGCCAGGGATAATACGATACCATGTATACTCGACGATGTATCGTATTATGATAGACGATGAATGCGGGATGACAATGCAGGACTTGATTCAAAAATGCGAGCTCGTTATCTGGCTCAATATTGCGGATCTCCCGTGGCGCTGCTGGACCATCCCCGGAGGAACCTGCTTCCTTTCGCACACATCACCTCTTCCCCATCACTCTATCGTCTTTCCGTCACTTACAACACTACCCTCGGCCGCCACGATGGAACGATACGGTAGAATGACGAAGGGATGGATTTATCGGTGTTTCTTTCAGTTTTTTTTCTTTCTAATTCTCGAAAATTTCAACGCCTTAATCAATCTTCTACAACGCCGTGTAACTTTGAAATCACGTAATGATACATCGATATTCTTTTAGTCTAATTTCACTTTTCACAATGTGGCGTAAGCATCTCCTTCTTTCGTAATCATGTGTTTTCATCGCGATTATCAAAATAAATAAATAAAATCTATAAAAATGGTAAATTTATTGTTAATTTATATCTGGGGCTTGATATTTTGGCTTTGCTTTTGATTTTACATAAATTGTTTTATAATCGTGAAAAAAATTCGTTACAGAGAATTAAAATAAAATCTTTATATGTGTACAAGATCGTCGATGTTTGTTTTGATCGAAAATATGAAAGAAATCATTTTATTTTCTATAATTTTCTACACACATGTACAACTGTAACATGGTAAAACTTGTAAAACTTTTTGATTTGGTGATATTTTTCTAAAAATTTTTTTTGCATAAATATTTAAGAATTAAACGAGATATTCCGAATACTCTTTTATTAATAGCACAATCAAATTCTCTCTCTCTCTCTCTATTTGTTCGTGCGTTTCACGTCGGCTCGCACGCTCCGTCGCTCTCGTCCAACTCGTACTTTATTTTCGTAACGGAAGCTGAATTCTCATACGCGTAGCGTACATCTCGGACGCGTGGCTCACCCATGAGAGACAGAGCAGCCTTGCTATCTGTCTCCTTCAATATTTATGCCATCTTGGAGGAGAGTCGACGTTACGGAAAACCTCAAAAGACAAAAGAAACCAAAAACAAGAATGCGTAACAGCATCGTTAATTGATAAAAATGAGCAAACCGTTTCAAATTGTTCGATTTTTCGTATAATATTAACACTTCATTTTTTTTATACATGTGTTTACGTCAGATACCGTGTTTCTATTGTCACAAATGTTCGCTACCTGCGAGTCTAATTTCGGATGAAAATCCCGACGGACGGCGTTGCAATGTTTATTCGTGTCTAGTCACGCGTGGTGCGAAAGTACATTTGTACATCGGAGGGCGATCGCATTTCTGCGAGTCGTTTTAGAAAATTAGTTCTCCGGATCGACTTTGAAGAAGGGAAGCAACCCTTTTTTGTGCGCTCCTCCCCTCCCCTTGGCCTGCGCGAAAAGTGAAGAGACCGCGCGAAGAGGGTTGATGGTATCTCCGAGGCCGGGACATGGTATTTGAAAACATGCCCCATGCGAATGGTGCTCTCTCCTCTTCAACTTCTCTTTCTTCCTTGTGGCAATGCATAAAACCGTTTCGGCCCCCGTTCGAACAACGACGAAACCCTTTTCCGAAATTAGGCTTCGCGGACAACGAAGGGGTCAAAGAAGAGATGCGCGTCTTCTCTCCTCTGTCGGGCCCCTCTTGTTGAGTGTCTGGACGGCGAAGAATAAAGATGAGAGGAGAGCGAGCTACGATGTTACGAAACGCTCTTGTGGCTAATGACCGTGTAACAATATTATATTTGCGGTTAAAAACCTGCGAAAACGTGCAATAAAATGCTAATATAAACATATGTAATTATATAAGGTTGCAATATTTACGTAACACATTTTATTTTTCGATTATTTAATTATTCTTTTTCTTTGCATTTTTGTGTGTGACATAAAAATGTTATATAATTATTACTATTAATATGTGAAAAATACATAAAAAATTAAGGCTGACGCTTCGTAGTTGCGTAATGATTTATTAATTAATAATAAAATTTGAATAAACGTTTCGATTCTAGTTCAAAACTCTTTTGCTATCACATCTCATTATTTTTACACTAAATATCACATTGTGATAAAAATATATCATGTTCAATTCATCAGAAATGCAAAAAAATTCAAGGTTTTTAGTGGTTTTGCGGATATATTTTAATATTGTAATGCGAAACAACCCCATTAAAAATGATGACGAAACTATCATCGATCATTACTCATCTTGTTATACGAACAGAAAGGGTGCGCATGATTGATGTACTAAACTCGACGAGTAACGAACCTGATGAATTAATCCGTGTTTTTCACAGAGGGATCAATTTGAATCCGACAAAAGGGTTTCGTACTTTTTACGATGCTTTCAACTCAAATTAGACTTCGCAATCACGACCATCGAGCAACACGTTATTCGCGCCAGCAGAGAGTACATATACACACTCCATGAAAAAATCTCGAAGGGAAACGAAATAAAGAAGCGAAAGTAACGATGCGCTTGCAATTACATTGGCAGATAAAAAAGAGAAAACAAAACACACTCAAAAAAAAAAAAAATAAATGACAAACTATGAAACATTGTTATAAATATAAATGTTGTTATAAATAATATAAATGTTAATATAAATATACTGGAATACAGAAAGAGTTCGGATTCGCGACTTTCGACGAAGGTGTCTTCTTTTGCAATGGTTTTTTAAATTTCTTAAGAAAAGTATATAAAATGAGAGTATAATTTATATATTTGAGATTTGCAAATCAAGCATCTCGATGAAGTTTTGAAATCAATTCAAATTTCTGTGTGTATTAATTCACATGTTTAAAAATATATTTGCATATACATCCAATATATTGCCTCATATTGATCATAAGCTATCTGCTAGTTGATCACTATCCAAGTTTAAAATTTTAAAGCCTATATTAAAGTTGCTTCAAAAATAAATCTCCTCGTGAGTCCGCAAATTGATATTCAAATGAATTACTTACTGCTTGCTTGACCAAAATTTACTCTCCGTTCAAATCATATTATTCGCAACTAAATAAACCAATAATTCTTAATTAATTTCCCGACACAAGTACAAATATAGAAACATCTCTCAAATTTTTTAATTTCAATTTTCAATCTTGAGATTAACTCCTTTGTGCCATACGGAAGTTTAAATGTACTTTTTAATTAGAACACTTGATTATACCAAGGAAATGTATAGTAGAAAGTATTTTACTCCGACTTTTGAAACTTTAACAGCGGATGTAACTTGATTACAAAAGTCGAGATTAAATCAGTATTCATGTAATCTTTAATTTGAGGTTGTCTCGACTCGTTGGATTTCCGACGATCGTTCGCTTAGATTGCGGTCGGCCGGTATTGGCCCAAAGCACCCTCGTCCAATTAATGCGGTTAATACGGTGGCAGCGTGGTATGAATCAGGACCAACACCTGTCAAGGATTTGCGATGTGGCTTTGCTCTTGCTCTCTCTCTTTCTTTTTCTTTTTCTCTCTCGCTATTCCTCTCTGTCTTTCTATGCCGTTACGTTATTTCCGAAATAAAAGGAACGGGAGTCGCGTATATACGCACATGAATATGCAATTTCGGTCGACGGGTGGTCGCGTGTGAAACCGAACTTGCTTCGCGTGTACCAGTCACCCTGCGCGCACATTCAAAATCTCCATCTCCGCTCCCCCGTATATCCGGTAAAAAAAAAAAAAAAAAAAAACATTCGTCCAGTGATACGCGACAAGATCACCGTAATTATCGGAATATCTTGATTTTTTTTACACCATCCCGAAAAAAGGGCTGATGATGAAAAGGAGGTGAAAGATTGAAACCTACCTACGTAGCTGTTATATCCCTTGCATCAATTCTCTTTAGGCACGCCTTTCCTTTGCTGAGAATGCGAGAGAAATCGAGAACAGAAAAAGATCACACGGTCTGCGCATTTTGCAGAAAAAAAAAACGAGCGAGTTTAACGGCTTAGAAGTAACGCGAACGATTGAAGTCACAAGAGGGAGGAGTCACGTCGCGCGTTTTATCGGGGTGCCAATAAATGCTGTCGTGCCCTACGATTATCGATACCTCGTTGTCGAAGTGACATGTTCATTATTCGCCGTCAACGATCTTAACCATATTTTTCAGCTACCTAACGACAACACGCGTTACTTTTCTTTGTTCGTCCGGTTTTTTCTCACAAAACCTTCTTTTTACAATTTTTCTCGATTTATTATCAATATAAATATGTATACGTGTAAACAATACGAATGTTACGCGAACAAATATTACGTACGTTTTTCTTCCGCAGCTGTGTAACAAAGTGTGTACTCGGACGTACAATCGGTTAGAAATTGATTTTCATATAATTAAACTTTCAAAAAAAAAACTTTCTGTTACAAAACACTATCACCTGCCGCCGTCATCGTGCACCTGCCCCCGATCGCAAAATACCGTCGGCGGCTCGTATTTACTCTACGTGAATCGATGTCAATCGTTCACAATTAAAGTTCAAGCGCAGCTGCTCTCGCTCCCGTTGTTTTGAAACGCCTAGTGCATTACTTATGCGCAACTTTATATACGTATATGTATACGTACATGTACGACATGCGAATTTAATGAATGATAATTAGCCATGGATATGCAGATACTGAAGAAAATTAATTTCTACAATAAGAAACAATACAAACCAATATACAGAATATTGGTTGTATGAAATTGTAGTTTTTATTAAAAAATTCAAACGTTACAATTCATAAATCGGATCTTCTTTAGTGAATAATTATAACTAAACAATAATAATTATTGTTAACTAAATAAATTAGAAAAATGAAAAGTTATAATAAATCACCAATACATAAATTGTAAAACCACAATATACACTCTGCAAAAATAAATAAATTAAAACGTCTAATAAAAACTCAAATCAGAAAAAGAAGTTAAATAAAAATAAAAGCAAATTTCACGAATGAATATCTTTTAGTAAAAATTATGTTCTATCATATTTTTATTTCAGCGACATGTGTAACTTCCAACACACAAACGTGAGAAATCGACCGAAGGTACAACATTGACGAACCTTCAACCCTTCAACAAGGATAACAAAGACGAGCGAGAGAGAAAACGAAGATGAAGCATCGCGCAGATGCTTCATCCCTTCTGTGTTTTTTCGAATCACAACCCCACGGTTTTCCGAAAAGCCACAAGTAGTTCTAAATTTTGAGATCTTTCATAGTTCCTATGTACAACAAAGAGGAATTCCTCCCTTATGTCGTAGCAATTTTTTTGCCAGAAAACATGATTATCGCCCGAATAAAGTGCGTCACCCGCATTCTTCCAATCTTTGAGAAAAGAAAACGATGTATTTCTTTTTTACGTGACACAAAAAAACATAAAAAATATAATCTTCGTTATTTTTAATGTTCAATAAAACAACTGATCGATTAGGTGATCAGTTTGTACTACTTAAAACTGTTCGGCAATGTTTTAGTGGTATAGTGTGTCAATTTTGTTTTACAAAAATAATATAAATAAGAAACTATAAATAAGATACTTATGTGTTTTCCACAAAAGGAACATTTATCTTCTAGTCTCGTTCAAGCTTCTAGTGAAACGCAGAGTGTAACAGCCGATCCGTCCGTCAGATGAACGGGTTCTTTGTGTTCGTAAACGTTCGCGGCGGCAAACCGTTTCTAATTACGTGCCGATATGCGGGGCCTTGTGGTTACATCGTATAGTCAACGTCTCTCTTGAATAACAAGATCTCATATTAACAGCCCTCATCGATCTATACACATTAGGGTACATCTTGCATGATTAATACGCAGTGGTGTATGTACGGCGGCAAGTTTATGTTTTTTTTTTAATGACTTTTCTAAGTCTGAGACAAAAAGAAACTTTGAAACATACAAAATTGTACGTATTAATACCTCAATATAACGTTATATTCCGAGTAAATTTGTTGTTATAACATAAATAAATATAAATCAATTGTTTTAACATAAATACAAATATTCTAAAAAAATATATACAATGCCTAAAATTTTGTCTCGTATATTACATATAGAGAGGATTTAATTTAATTTAATTACTAAATAAAACATTCTCTCTGAAACATCTCAATGTATGAAACTTATATTTCTATATTAAACCGTGAAAAAGACATATTTAAAACCACTATTTCTATCATTATATATGTACATATAGAAGAGAACAAAAATAAGGTCGTTTTTCCAGACACAGATGTTTACTTCGTGGCACGTAGATATTGGTCCATAAAAACAATCGTCTAAAATATTGTATTTTACACTAAAGTTCTATGCTACATGTAGCTAACTACGAGATTTGTGCAATAATTGTAACGAACAATCTGTGCAATGTAGTTTAAATATAGTTTATGTTTAAATATAATATAAATATAGTTTATATATAAACGGGATCTGTGCAATAAAAGGTTTCTGTACAAACGGAATCTCTAGGCAAACCGGATCTGTGTAACAGTTGACCTGCGCAAAAGAAATCTTGGCAATCGGTACCCTGCCTATTACATGTACGTGATAAATTAGATGATTTAATTAATTGAAAATGAAACAACTTTAAGAGCCAAATTTCAGTGAGCGCGGTGAGTATAAATCACTCCTCCTCGTGAAGACATATTTACAGACGTCTACAAATGCAGCTGTCTCGCACAAATATCGACCGATCTTTGAACTATCGGTGCGGTTTTCCGGCAGTTCCGCGCCATTTTTCACACCACCGTCGCAAAACTTTTGTGACGTCTACTAGATCGCATCGGGATCGACTGTGTCGGCAAAAGAATAATATTTGCTCGCTCTGTTTGAATAATAGACCGGGTGGCTGGGAAAATACGCTGACGTAAGTTTGATGCGCAGCTTGCAACACAAGAGATCAGGCTTGATCGCATATATAGAACGTTTCTTTCAAGAAAAGAATGTTTCAAGGTCGATTGGAAATTAAGTAAAAAAAGATTGAGACTTAAATAAAAAAATGAATACAAAGAATACCCACTTTTTAACGTGGCCACGTGTATCTTAAATCTATAGAATTATATGTCACGCAAAAATTTAGAATCATTATTCAAAAATTTGAAAAATTATTGTGAAATAAATTATTATTAATTAATAAATTGTGGGACGTTCAACAAATTGTCATTGTAACGATCGATTTGAGATATTTGAATGCGTTGTGAAGAAAAGAGAGTAGGAAAAATCAAACTCCGGTAGCGATTTTCAGCTGAACTGCCAGATGTCGGCTATCAATGCGTTCTGATGGATCCTTTAAGAGATCAAAAGGGACTCTCGAACTACCGTATTTGAATAGAACGAATCTGTTCAAGTAATTGAGCCTTTCGAATGAAAGAAAAAGAAACGTAGTGGCGCGGATATTCTTGGCACGTGCCAAGCGAGGGTGGTTGACAAAGCACTTCTCCGCACTTAGAATTCGTTGTGCCGAATGATTTCTATATATTTTCGAAGTAACAACCGTGTTATTAGCGATTTTACTTAAAGTAACATAAAACATTTTGCTTACTTACGATTGACTAATTATAAGAAATAATAAATAACATCATAGTTTTTGCTTTTTTGATCGTTTTGAATGTATATAAAGACCCAAGAGACACGAGTTTGTGCGATCAGACGATCTCGATACGCCCACCAACACCATTGACATTAAAGATCATTGGATTTCCCGTGTTCACCTGGGACGACTGGAGTGGCCGACGTGGTCAGGTTTGTAGAAGGGGAACCAACAAGGATGGGTGGCAGCAGGAAGAAGGACAGAAAGTCTGGTCTCTCCTGCTTCATGGGTTCACCTAGGGACCCTTTCTACATAAGGCCCCGGCTTTCACCCCACCTCGTCAGTGCAGTGGCGGTCGTTGAAGTGCCACGGTGTGCCACGTTACCGGTACCTCAGTGTTCCATTCGACGTGAGACTCGAAACAGTGCTGACGATCGAAAAGATTGGGCCGAAGTGTGTTATGTGAGACACCGTGCTCTCGAAACAGTGACTCGTTATATCGATTTCCTACATATCGGATGTTTAGCTGAATCTCTTGGTGCTAAAGACACAGTGAGTAAATTGAGTTTGTTCCTTTTCTTCGTCGCGCAGAAAGAGAGAGAGAGAGAGACAGAGAAAGAGAGATTTGTGGGTGCCAACCGGTTTGGCGAGAATTGATGAAGAGGTCGAAGTGCGATTTAAAATTAGTAGGCGACTAGAAGGAGAGGAAAAAATACGAAGAGAATATGAATTTTTGAAACACGCTTACTGTAGCTTGATAAAATTTTCTGTCTAACACTTGTGTAACGTAACGTTATTTCAGAAATCATAGAATCGTTAGTTTTATCTATTTTATATTTCCATTAATTGTATATTTGCCAAATTTACAAACTAATTTCAATAGAACTTTGACGAACTAAGTAATTTTAATTGCGCAACAAAATTTTGTGTGCGTAAGTTAATTATTTAAGATTTTTAATCACAAAAAAACTATTTTAAAATTTTTTCAATTTCATGCAGTGCATTTTGTAACGTCATAAAAAAAAAAAAATCACACTTTGCTTCCCCGTTTACGTCGGAAATCTCACGAACCCTTCTGCGTTCGAGGGAGTAAACGATCGCTTAATTGCTCGACCGTTGTGCTCGCGCTCGCTCATGTCAGACCTCGAAAGTTACCGGTGAAACAATGGCGCCTGCCTGCTTTGCACATTGCGGCTATTATGCGTGGTTAAAAGGGGTGCGACACTATACCCCATTTTTTGCGCACTTTCTTTTCCTCTCTTGCGAATTTCTCTATCTTTCTCTGGTCTGGAATAGGAGCCATTTTTATCTGGCATATTAATCTTGAATGCGCGATTGTTTCGAAAGGTTTCCCAGCGATCCGAATCCCGACGAAAATATCCTCTTATGCAAATCATTCGGCTGCTTCCTCTTCTCTCCGATTTTTACGGATCACTGATCAATATCTTCCCCTGTATGTAAAATGCCGCTCGGAAATTCAACTTCGAGAATACGTTATTCGAGCAAGAAAAGATTTAGAGACGGGTCTGACAGATTGATCGTAAGAAAAAAAAACAGTCTCATGTTAAAAAAGCGTGTTATTAAAAAGTAAAAATAAAAATTTCATAATTCAATCTCTCGAATAGAATATCTTCGTATAATATCAGAGATTTTTTTTATTATCATGTTATAATAAGCTAGCTCCTCACGGCACGGAGAAGATTATATACAGTGAGGTGGCTTCTGAAGTCTCCGGACACGAGCTGACGCTCGCACTTATTTCCGATGCAAAATCGCGAGAGCATCACGCGCGAGAACGTGAGAGAGCAAAATTGTGAGACGTGAGGGGGAGGGGCTCGAAGGGAGGAGATCGGGAGTCGTTGAGTCGGTGTGTCCGGAAAGTGAGAGCCGGGTTTCCTCTCGTCGGTCGACCGGTCGAACAAAGGAGCAAGTGCGCCCTCGAGAGCGATGTTAGAACCTCGTCTAATTGTAAGACAGTTCTTTTTGATCCGAGCGACACGCGGGCCCACGAAATTCAAAGGGAGAAAAGGGCCAGCACGCGTGTGCGCCTCGCGCGCACATCTGCCGACGAAGTGGGGAGATTTCGCAAGACGACGCAAGAGCGGTAGGATAGAACCTAGAAAACGATGGATAAAAGGGAGGGAAAAGGGGAGAGAGGGCAGTCTCGCGGGTCCTATACAAACTTCCCCGAAGTGAGGGTCTACCTCACTCGAGGAGTCTTTTCTCGGGTACGGCGTTCCGCCATTTAAATGCCCCTCGGACGCCGTTGACCAAGACTCGTTTCCTCGTCATTGTTCCTACCTTATTTTCGAGTCTCGTCCTGACTGTCCTTCTGAAGTTTCCTGAAGGATCCGTCATGTGAATGTGTGTGTGTGTGTGTGAGAGACTACGTTGCACACTCGCGCGCGCCGATTCGCGAGTTTCCAGTTTACTCTCCGATCGATCTCTCCGCGTTTTTATTCTCCTCTCGACCGTGGGTCATCCTTCTCGTTTGATGGGTCGGCCAGCCGCGCGCGCTCTTCGTCCGTCGAGTGAATCGTATCTCGAAAATTAGATTCCACTTTGGCTCTCGTCGGCCGGGTCCATCGCGACATATCCAAGATCGACGTCCATAATAGAATACATAATAACGAGCGGAATACATGATGGACCATGAATTCAAATCTGAATAACTCAAGGTGTATCAAAAGCTGATTTATAATTTCTCAAGAGAACTCTTTGCCGGTTACATATGAAAAAATAAGAAATTCTAATAAATAAGAAATGAAACTTCTGACGTTGCAAAAAATTATTTCAGACACAAATATTTCATATAACTACATACATTATTAAGTTTACAAATAATATAAAATTAGTATGTTTTATTCATAGAAAAAATAAGAAAAATAAATTAAATTTACAATAACATTTGAACAAGTATTATTTTTGTAATATAAGGTTTTTTTTAACATATGGTTCTCCTTAAGACTCGATAAATATAATCTGTTTTGCGGTCGAGTACTTTTTTATGTTTTTTATTAAGTTCTCTTCGCATATTTTGCAAATAAAGATTTCAAAAATCCTATTCGGAAATGGCGCATCCTTGCGAATCGGAAAAGCCGCAAACAGCCGTGAGGTCGCATCTTTATGGTGAACGCGCGTGGATCGGGTCTGCTTGGTGGGGAGGGTGCGCGCGACATGGGAATACGCGCGATCACAGGGGGACAGGTGTGCTCCAAATAACACGCGGGTCTGTCTTCCCTTCTCCTGTCGCACAAGACGTGTTTTCTCTTAGACGCACGTCTCCTTCATCCGCGCGCGTTGCCGACCTCCGTTCCCCTAATCTCTCCCTGTCGCTGACGAAGCGAGTAGTAGCCTCTAGGCTTTGGAGTGAATGCGGCTTTGATTGTCGTCGGTTGGGCCCCCGAAAACCACCCTCCGCCTTGCCCCTCGCGCGAGAAGCATTTCGAGAAAATGGCACTAGCAAAATGTGCACCCGGGGTCAATCCAATATAAATCAGAACCGAGTCTTGAGGCTTAGGAAAGAGAGAGAAAGAGAGAGAGAGAGAGGAGAAAGAGAAAGAAGAGAATCAGTATATAGGAAATCAAAATGAGAGGAGGGAGAAACGAAAGATTCGTAAAGAGAGGGGACGATGAATAGAACATTTTCGGGGACCGCTCGCAGCGTATCGGGGTGTTGCTTCGTGTGTACATGCGAGCGCTCGTACGTCCGTGTGTCTGTGATAACGTGAAAAGGAATCAGGTACGGGGGGTTTCCACCTGCCCCTTTCCTTTCCGCTCCTTCATTCGGGGGATCTTCTCCGGTAGGAATTTGGAATAGGAATTTGGTTTCTTCCGAAACTCAGACGGCCGTTATATTTACGGAAGGAGAACTTCTGACGTTGTAAGATTAGGGATTTTGCGCGTTTTATCAGTCTCTCGATATATTCGCAAACAAACTTTATCAGATATCGATGCAGATGGCAGCAATCGGAAGAATGTTCCTTCTTGTTGTTTATCATGTTTGTTTTATTGTTGCCATCTTGTTTTCGCGAAAACATTCTTTCGTCACTTTCTAAACAAGTCTTTTTTTTTTATTGGAGAATAATTGCGGGAATTCAATGCAATTCTCCGCTTTGCGATGTTACGGTATATCACCTCGTTGCAAAAGCTTTTATTGTCGCGCGAAATAAAAGAGTTTATCTCCGGCCATTCAAATAAATCAAGACGATGAGAAAAGTCTTTGGCTTTGGAAACATGTTCGAAGTAATCAAGTAAATCGACTGAGGGGCATAATACGTTCCCTGCGGCACTTCAAATCTCCGTGTGAGCCGACGGAGACACTTTTTGTTCGACGTAAGCGACATTCGGGCGCGCGTGTTTGCATATGTAAGATCGCGCATGATTGTTTGCGCGGACCTGAAAAGAAATCAGGGTTACACACGAGTCTCTCCCAGCTGTCCTCCCCCTTTCCTGTCAGCTCCCAGGATGTCTTGGACAGGAAGCGAGAGAGAGAGAGAGAGAGAGAGAGAGAGAAGGCGAGAGAAAAAAAAGAAAGAGAGATTTCACAGTTTTTTCAGAGTTAAAAAAACGGACGTTTCTTCGAGATTGTATTAAACTTGGATATCATATTACCGATGTGTTTTAAAACACGTTTTATGTTTTTAAGTTTTATTGATAGTTTTACTTTAAAAAATATTTATTTTCTTTCTACTGAAAAAAAAATAATCTGTTTATGTATTTTATGTCATCTGGTTTTATCCAGAAAAAGTTCAAATCCGATCAAAGAAAAGAAAAACTAGGTAAATGTTTTTTAGCGTCCTCTATACAACAGATACAACAGATTAAATATAGTCAGTTGTAAACATATATATATATATATATATATATATATATATATGTATGTATGTGTGTACATATAGGCCCTTCTTTAGGGTTCCCCGTCCGTCTTCCCGAGACTCGTGCTGCTTTTCGGAGTATTTCTAGTTTTCCTCGTGCCGCACCTCGAAAAGAGGGGCGAGTTAGGACCGTTAATGGCATCGTCTTTCTTGTTACGGGCCCGTGAATAATCCGCATTGTGACGGCGGTTTTCGCGCTGCGGCCATCATTAATCTCGTGCAGGCCCGACAACAAGTGATTATAAACGTCACGAAAGGAGAAAGGGCAGAAGATCTTTTCTTGCGCTCCCATTCGCTCGTAGTTCGTCCATTCTTCTTGATCTCCGCGCGTTTGAGATTGACAATGATATTGTGTTCAAGAAAGAATATATTTCAGTAAACTTTGCAGATATATTGAAAGTCAACGAAATGTGAGAAATAAAATGAAACAATTTGTCTAAATACAAAAATTGTAATATAAAACGTAAAAATTATTTCAAAGTTGGATAATATTATGCGGGGTAATTTTTTATGCGACGTATTTCAAGCTTTACGTGACAGAAAATTTAAAAGCTTTCCCGAAGGCTGAGAAGAGGATCCGCTAGAAAAACAGAAGCAGGATTCGCCCCTTGATCAATCTCTCGTGCGCTTCTTTCAATCTTTCTTTCGTGTTCTTTCTTATTAAAAACAGTTTTTATAGTATATATTATGGACGTGAGGGTCCTTGTGTCGACCGTGCTTGCAATCATGTCAAGGTTTCAACCGTCGTTCTATTTTATTCATTTTCCGTGGCACGGAGAAAGGAACGAGGTCGATCCTGCTTCTCGCGTCTTGCGGGAATGATATAAGCAGGGTCGGGACTCGCGGGACGGGTATGAGGCCCCGGGTGTTCTTGTATGTTGCGTCTCTTCTCATTCGTGGGGATCATTCTTGCATTCGCAACGCGACCTCAAACGATGCGACCGATCTCGCACGAACACTTTATAAGTCCATAAAAGGGGCGCAATATGGGGAATCGAGAAGCCGCGAAACAATTCGGTGTCGCAATTCCCCGGCGCTTTGTGCACTTGTCACTGTTCCACGACAATGAAATATAAGTCTGACGGGAAAAAGTTGTCCTTTCAAATATTGTAAACAAAAAAATATTTACTTTTTTTTTTAATTTTTTTGTATATAAATAAATTCTCTCTCTCTCTCTCTTTCTCTTTTCTTTGAAAATTTATTTGTCTGCCAAAAATGGCAGTAAAATTGTTTTAGACTTGTGTTTCTCCATTATCCAGGTTAATATACAAAAGAGTTTGCTCTTTTCAATCGTCCTTTTTAAACGCGAATTATATCGGAGATCAGATTGAACGATAATATTCGCAGGTGAAACACATTGTGGCCTCCAGCTTTGTATGTTTATATCGATTATGCAGTGGGATATCTTTTAAGATTTGCTGCGCTCTTATAATCACAAAAGCGAACCCCCTGGGGGTTTTGGACCTGGTTTAAGTAGCACGGCACGGAACATTCTAATCGAATTTAATCTATTAAATCATAATCACACAGCGAGAGTTATTGTAAGGGAAGAATTTTATATTTGGACACAGTGGTGTGCCGAGAAAATTAACAGATCATTGTATGTATATTTTACACATTGTTTTATTATCACAATAAAAAAATAATTTTTTAATTCAAAACTCAATATCTTATCATTATTTTGTTTTAAATGTAAGAAAAAAGATATTTAGAGTTTATCGTAGTTATTTATACTATTGTGAAAATGAAAATAATAAAATTTTGTTTTATTTAAAAAAAAATTTAAAAAAAAGAAGATGATTTTGTAATAATATATTTATAGCTGTTGATGTTACAGTGTTGATGTATTGATATTTCTTTCATAGAGAAATATGCGTACACACACGCGAAGATTTCATTCAATGAACACATATAGTACAACACAGCAGTTAGAGAGATATTATACAATATAATGTGTAGTTTTACGTCGTGTAGTTGTACACCGGAAACACAGACGGAAACAATGTACGTCGCAGGTGCAGTCTGACTGTCATATTCCGTTTGTTCTGTGCGACGAAGTAATTATGCAGACGAATGCCTTTTGTCACCATTGCATTTACTCACTTATTCAAAGAGGTCACGACAAACATACTGAAAGTTAGGATTTCTGCATATCATTTCGCGTAACACGACTCGTCACTCACGTCACTTGAGAACGTACCTGTAAGATCTCCATAAATTCGTTAAGACATGACTTTGCGCCTTTAATTATTTTTCCAAAGCCTCAAAAATCAACGTTGGATCCGGGCTTTTGAAATTGATATATTTGTATATTATAAATTCTTATTTGCAAATTAAATAAATGTGTAAATTTAATTATCTTATATTCGATCTCTGTATATATAGTTTTCCAAATATATATAAGAAAGAAGATTCTTCGAAAAAAAGTTACTACCCTCTAGACGGTACGTTAAAATATTAGGCGCGAGAAAACTCATAGACATCATAAGATAACCATCATCTTCACCGCATATCGGGGTTGCACCTAGCGCTGGACTCGGCAATACCAGATGGGACCCACCACGCGTTTCGCCACCATATGGGCAGGTGCCCAGACCGTTTTACGAGCGCGTAGAATAATGGAGATGATGGTGTCGCGACAGACAGACATTCGCATACATACATACATACGTAGAAAACGTCCTCGAGAAATGCACACGCGAGCGCACGCGAAAAAAAAAAAAGAGCAGAATGGGAGAGAAGGCGCGCGCGTGCGCACAGCATGGCAACAGCCTGTATGCAAATGAATGCATTTTTATACCTAGCTAGTACAATGCGTCGCACCCCCCCTCGACGAACCGTTAAAAATGAAAACCTGCTGCTGCTACTAGTGGTACCGCCGTTTTTTTTTTTTTACACATATTGTATTGTTCAAGACACAAGTTTATTCGTGCGATTTTCACGAATGAAATTTCTCTCGCCATTAAGCTCGAGATAAGACATGATGATCTTTTATCCAAACGTGCACACAAAATGTCTTTTTCTCTATTTTATATTAAAAAAATAGAAAATCGAGGAAAGTAATAAAAGAGTTTAGAGCAATAAATAAAAAAAAAAGTAATATGAAGATAGAGTTAACATGTATTTAAACTGAACAAAAAGAAGTTTTTTGAGTTTACTAATTCTTCATCTTCGAAGTAAAATTTAACAATGTCTTTTTTTTCAAATTAAATTCGTCAGAGTACAATTTACACCAACAATTGTGAAGTTTTAAGATATTTTCGCAAAAAACTTTTTGAACTGAATAAATCGTGATATTCGCTAAAATATTGGCCGTTCGACTTAGAGCGGCTAGGTTGAGCGAGTACTGTATGCTCAAAGAAAAAGACCTCGAAATCACAGTTCGCAAACGACGGTAAACCTATATTCGTGCAGGCTAATCGAATCAGCGATTTTGCGAGTCAGCGAGTGCATGCACAGCGACAACAACCATACGGGATCGAAACGAAACGAGACGACAATTCAGCTCGTTCGCTCGATCGCGTCCTTTTTTTTCTATCCGTTATATATTCACGCCCTCTTTCTTTCCGCTCAGTGACGAAATTACGTCCCGCGAAGTGAACGAAAGAAAGAGGTATTGGGCGCTGGTTTTTTTTTAAGGACCGTTTATGGGATCGTTAAACACGGTGTCTAGGCAAGTGCTAACTCGTGAAACCCTCTCTCCTCTCAGGTGTATCGCGCGTCTTTCACCTGTTTCGCTATTTCCCTTATGTCACGACAGGTGCGCGTTTCTCTGTCTCCTTCTCATTCTCTCAATTTCGTCGCGAAGGTTTCCTGTCACGTTTCATGTCGTGCACTTCTTTCCCTACGTAATTAAGCGCAAGCGATCACAACCGGACTTCAACCGGACACTATAAACACAAGACCGTCGCCTTATCTGAGACACGGTTAAAAACTCAACGACTTTCCCATTCATACGTTCCACTGCGCTTTGTCCGCTCTCGTAAACACGTGTGTTGCTAATAAATAACAGTCCGATCACTTTTTTATGAAAGAAATAACTAGATTAAATAAAAAAGACTTTAATGAAATGTTGCGTGATAAATTGCGCGGTACGGAAGGAAACGACAACGTGTTGGGGTGAGAGTAATTATTTCGTAGTTTTGTGGTTTCCAGAAGAATTAGTGTCTACTTTGAAACAGGTGGCTGTGGAATTTACGTTTAAAATTCTATTACCTTTTAATTTTTAATTCTTTGTACGTGAAATTAGTTAGAAGAATACGTCGTAAATTTTACATACGTACGTATGTATAACGTATCGTTAATTGTATCGTTAATTTTAATCGTTTTTGAGAGAGAGAACGTCCATTGGTCCTAATAGCGACTGAATAAACAATTCGTATAATTTGTCTTCTTTGTCTCTGCGTAGGAATGCTGAAGTGGACGGTCTCGAGATCGTTGTCGGCGACCAGTTCAACGCCCCACGGTCCGCCTACCTTGAGCAAGGCACCCCGCCGACCGTTTCGAGACTTGTCCAACACACCGCCAACCTCGGCTAGCTGCCGTACCAGGCAAGTATCAACTCAGAATGTGTCGAACACGGCCAGGACGACGCCGGCTCGGAGACGAAGGTGTAGAAGTCAGGGAACCGACCTGAGAACGTACTTTCAGGTAACGGTACAAGCGCAACTCTTCAAAAAGCACGCGCAGCTTGAAATTATAATAAAAATAACAAGCAAATAATATGTGTACGCGGTTTCCTTGATGGCTACGTAAGAATATCAATTTTCTTTTTTGATACAATAAAATTTATCGATGCATTTTATAGACTACGAAACCACACTTGAGGTCCAGTAAACGTCAGTCTATGTCACAGGGAACGGAGAATTCCCCGGCTTCGGAAAGTTACTATCAGAGCACGCCGAGAGTGGACACCGACATCGGACCGCTCACGTATTATCCGCCCGGGAGCAAGTGCTCGACCGCGCTGACACTGCCGACGGATCCAGCGCTCTTCATGAACAGTCGCGCCAAGCACTTCCAAAGCGAGAACGAACTGCCGCAGAATGTGGTCAACGAGGCGCGCGCGAATCTGCAGTCACACGTTTCCGATTTTTTCCAGCAGATCTCGATGGCGACCAGTCCCGAGGACGTGATGGAGGCGGGATCGGTGCCCTTTGGCGCGAAGACCAAGGTCTTTTCCTCACGAAACAGCGAGCAAAAAACACGGCCGGTGAAAACGCCGTACTTGCCGAAGCTGGCGAGGATCACGAAGATTCACGCGCGATGCCGGACACCCTATCACACTAAGCTCGCTCAAGCGATCAGTCCCTTCAAGCCGAAAGCGGCTCAAGGACAGACGCCGCTCCTTGGCAAACTGTCGAATCTCACAATAGATCAGGACCTGCCGAAGTACGAAAATATGGACAACACTGTGACCGAAGTGCTTCACAGGTGAGAATAATTAAATAAAATAACGTAATTGAAAAATTGATGATGAAAAATAAGGCAATTTATAAATTTCCGTGAACATTTTTTACATGTAGAGAACAAGAGGTCAACTTTGGTAGCAAAACCGTGGCGCAAATTCTTCTGGGTGACGCCGAGGAAAGAAATAAGGTCTTGGAGGGAACGTCGGATTCAAAAATGACGGACCATATATACGAGACTATTGCCGAGCAGGATGAGATAATAGAAGCGTCACCGGCGCGAAACGACAGTTCTATATCGTCGGTCAGTCAACTTTTGGAAGATCCGTCTCCGGTGTCTTGGGCGTTCGCATCGCCGCTGAACGATCTGGAAGGCGAGTTCACGTTAAAGAGACAACGGGGCATTCGCCGAAAACGTCCGCGAAAAGATGGCGACAAAGAGGTCGATGGCAAACGAGCTAAGAGAACATGCAGTCCTTTGACGAAAGAGGATCAGAATACGTTGATGGAAGCAATCAATCCGAACGTCAAGAAATTGGCGTTGGAGACGGATCTGGATTCGACCTTGGACGAGAAACACGTGCCGCCCACGAAGATATCCTTTTGCGGTGTTGAGGAACGCAAGGATAAAGACGTCAGCAGAAAGACCAGTTCCTGGGACCTCGACAGCCCCAAGTCGTCCGTAACGGATAGCTCGAAATCATTCGTCACTTCGATGTCGACAACACCGGAAGTTCCTTTGGTTGCGACTGTCAGAAGATGCTTGAAGTTCAGCCCCGAGTTTGAACCACCGACAAGATCCAATTGTCACGGATCAATCGAAATTGAATGCTCCCTCGTGGCGGAACACATACACGTTCGTGGTAAGTTTATACATTTGTTTGATATACATGCCAATAAACGAAAAGACAATCAATAACACTTCTATGAGAATTATATATTTTTTAATTAAAAAAAAATTTTCTCACAATTACTAGCAGAAATTAATTCTTCGAGAATTTTGATTCGATTAACTTCATTCCTAAGTTTATCTATTTTTCGAAATAAAATGAGTTTTATTTGTTCAACGTGTGAATACTGATTATAAAATCAACTAACCTGTTTAATATCTCTTGAATATTTATTTAATTTGCATAGTTGTCAAAGAAAAAAAGCTATTTTTTATTTTATATTTATATAAGACTGCTCGTTATCTTCGTCTTCTCGTACACTCCTGAAGTTTCGCGGCCACGGGACATGCGCCAGTTACGTGTTGCGAGAGGGGGTTGCCTCGAGTGCGCTCGGCACCCCGCGTTTGACACCATACTGTGCCAGTAACCCACAGACCTTACCGGCGACTCGATTCCGGTTAGTAGACTTGCAGACATCGATCATCGTCGTGTTGTTCTTGCGTAAACAATCTCGATCCTTCGTTCGTTCTCAACTAGATTCCTTCCCACCGACTCCGTCCCGTTGTTCTTTCTCTCGTATTCCAGTTAGCGCGAGACCGCGTCGCATACGGTCGTCGGCGCGTCGCTCGTTGACGCAATCCCGCAGGATCGGTCTTCGATTCGCGGGAGCCACTTTGCAAGCCCCGTGTGTGTGTGTCTCATTTTGAAGGTTCTCGCGCACGAGGAATACGGATTCTCTCGATAGTGTGTCGATGAGTAAGGTGAAGAGCAACTTATCTCAAATGAGAACGAACTCGTGCCGACTTGCGCTGTGCCACTTTTCGGTGTGTGTATAAACATTTTTCTTTAAAAAAAACTACATCTGATCTTTGCCAATTGGCTTATTTCTCGGGCAAAAGTTATCGTTCAAAGAGAAACTCGTGCGGTTCTTGAAAGGAAGACTTTATCCTATTCAAAAAATGTTTGTATTTATATTTTGATATGAAACACGAAGCACGGTGTTACGGTTGTGATGATCGCTAAAAAGTGGATCACGCGATGCGAATTCTCGGCATGGATGGAGCTAGTGGCGAATGCCGCAGCGGTCAGGCGCCCTCGAGCACAAGTAGTGCGTGCCGCGGTATAGTCAGCCGCACGAGCGGAGACCCGGAGCATCAATTCTCTCTTTCTGTCTTTCTCTCTCACTCTCTCTCTCTCTCTCTCCGGGATTTCTCTTATCCGCATACAAAGTGCCGCGTAATACGAAAAGTTATTTAAAAAAAAAGGTAAAAGTAATAAAAAGTTACGAATCTCGCGAAGCCGAGAAAAAAAAAACATTACCGTGAAAAATTGGAACAAGTTCATTGTTGAGGAACAAACGTACCGGAACTTATGAGAGAGCAAATTGGCAACAAAAACACGCTCCATGTGCTGCGCAGTTTATTGCTGTGCACGTGTTCAAGTATTGAAGAGAACGCACACTATTAGACACACTATTAATAATCTTGACGTATTCCTCTTCAAAAATCCTTACTCAAAAGAATCTAACACACGTCATTACAAAGAATTAATATCGTAATGGAGGTATTACCCGAGATTAAAAAATCTAATTGCTTTTTATTCGTTTTTTTTTTTTTTTTTTTATCGTTTCGCTTTTTTACCACAAGCTTTCGTTTGCACAATTTCGTTCGTATGGCAGATAAAAATGGAACAAGTGGAATGCGAAAGTAAAGTAAAAAAGCGGTAGGCCAAAGGTCGTATAACAGTTTGTCAATTGTTCCAGTGTTATCGGATAGTCGCTCTTTTCTATCTTGCAAGTGAAATAAGATATCGAAATATTTTCCTCAGCATGTTCCACTTTAGTGCAACATGTTTTTGATGACTTAAACGGGCGATTTTGTAAGCCAAAATATTTGTTTTAACAAATCCATTTTGATTAATTTTTCTAATCGTTTGTTAGATTTTAGGATTTATTTTTCTCCCACGAAGTTGAATAAACATTCTGTATTTTCACAATAAATTCTCTTTGAATGAGACATTTTTCTGTCATAATTTATCGTTTTCTCACACAGTGATAAGGTGCAAGGACCTGAGGCGGGCGTACGAGGGGCCGGTGCACGCGTATGTCAAGGCGAGTCTGAAGAACAACTGCGGCGAAGGTGTCGTCAAGAGAACCGCGGTTCACCGGGCCACACCGAATCCGGTGTTTCGCGAGACTCTGATACTACCCTGTCCGACATACAATAGTCACTGCACCGGTCACAAACCCACGTCCCTGGACATTGCCGTCTGGCACCGGGATCGTCGCGCGAGGTGAGCATGCTCCGCGAAGTAACAGCAGGGTGGAAAGAGAGAGGAGTGTTTATATACGACTCCGGAGTGCTGGAAAATACTCTGACGTGGATTAAATCCGTAAATCCTGTCTGAACCCGACGAATGAACGCGATAAAAGTTTCAAGTTTGACGTCTCGCGTTCGTCTATCAAGTTCTTGACCACCGGTGCGTCTCGACAGTTTATTACGAAAAAAGTTATTGAGATTTATTTTAATAATTGTGCAAAAAAAAGATAATAACATAGGAAATTAATTAATTAAAAACTTAATTAAACAAAATGTATAAGATAGAGAATCGGTCATTCTTCATTTAAAAAATTTGAGAAAAACAAATGTGTGTGTAATGCGGAAATTTAAATTAAATTTTCTTGCAATTTTAACGTAAATTTTAGAACACGATTGAGAGAAGCTTAGACCGTAATTTGTTTCTCCACAATAATAGTCAAACGGTAGAGAGGCGGGAAATTGACCTCCGTCCGCGCGGAGAATCGAGCGCGTTTAATTCACCCCGATAGAAACTCGTAAATGATACATCGTTAACTCGCGAGGTTTAACAAGCACGTGATGCTTCGTACCGTGCACGAGATAGAGATCTCTCAAAGTATGCCAGGTCGGCACGGCAGCGTGGGAAAGGCACGTAAAATTCGTAAAGCGAGCACGAAACCCGCGCGAAATTTATGGGAAACGGACTAATGAATTTATTACTCTTGCATTTTTCCAATCCTCGTTTGCCCCCCCGGCGTTGGCCTCTGTAAATCCACGTTTGTACTTATACCCGCCGGGCAATCGTTTATCTACGACTACTTTTACGTTTATTTTTACGTGTGCACACATCGATGCGCGAGAAAGCGCGTGTGTCCTCCTCGTTCAATATTCGATCGACGAGAGATGTAGTACTTTTTCACCCCGCGTCGACCTTGGCTTGTTTATAATGCGAATTGTCCAATCGAAGCAGTCTCGGTCTAATTTTAAGGTGCTCGATATTTTGTCATCTCAAATAAACACCGTTCTGAATAAGCTTCTTTAAAAATTGAACGAGAATACGCTACCTCACACTTTTTTTTTTTTAGTTTTTATGCGCAAAGTATTTTTTAGTATATTTTTCTGCTCTGATTCTTAAACAATTATTCGGGATGTAAATTAGCTACTTTGTTATAAGTTACGTAAATCCAAGAGAATTTTTTTTTTTAAATTTACATATACACAAAAAACATACTTTATTACGAACTCTGACTTATCTTATCAATTCACTTTTGTGATAGATTGATTAGGAGAATTGGGGAAAATTTAAGCAATGCAGAGCAATTCTGAGCAGCGCATCTTCCCGATCGGTGGTGGTCCATTCGAATATCCGAACTAATTTCTGGCATCCTGGTTCCCCTTTCGCGGGGAGGGGAATCGATTCCCCGGGATCATGCGCACTATGTTTGCACCACGTGCATCCGTAACCCCTCTTTCACCCTCTTTACTCCTCGTACGTAGTGCGCGAGACGGTCACGCATATACACTACGTCACTTAGCAGTATTGGTTCATACAATATGTGTGTACGTGTGTGTATATACGAACGTGTCTGCTTACGGCTTTACCCCGAAAGATGGAAATTTATGTATATTTCTCTTTACGTCTGTTTCAGACGTAGCGAGCTACTGGGCTGCATGACTCTACCTCTGCCACTGTCTCAGGATAAGGTGAATATCATGAAATTTGAAGTGTCTATTCGAGACGCTCGATCGAGCTCTATGTTCGGCGAGTGATTACCGTCGAGTATATCGCGCGGAATATGTTTGACAAACTTTTTTGCCGTATAAAAATCGTCGATCTATAAGAAGTATAATCTTGTTCTAAATCATCAAAAAAAAAAAAAACCAACATTTTTTCTCCGGCTAGGATAGTATGTCAAAACATTAAACATTTATTCGAAGGAGTCCCGATGGAGACGCGCGGCGCTAGCCATTCATATACGTACGTTCACTGAAAAAGTAAAAGTTTGTACGTTCACGTATATTTAGTGTCGTCTGGCAAGTTTTTGCTATGAATAATTGATACAAGCTGGTCTTCTACCGAAAAAAACTCAGAGAATTTATTTGGAACAGTCAATTGAAATATTGTTTTTAATTCGCTACTAAAAAGAATTGATGAGATGCGCTTCATCGTAAATTATAATTTGGCTAAAATTAATTCCTGAATAATATACAGATAAATAAAAAAAAAAAAATACAAACGCTTGTTGTATCACAATAGGAAGTATTAAATGTAAGGAAATTGTTTTTTTGTAGGAAGCGACATGGCATCCTCTAGAAGCCGGATCTGTTCGAAACACGAGCACTCCTTTCGGAAGCGTACCTCAGGATTGCGCCGTGTCGCCGCCATTATCCAAAGACGGCGAGCCAGATAACAACAACTCAGGGACGGACGATCTGACGTATCTGAGGCATCTGGAGCTCGAGCCGCTCGATCCTCTGACTGGTCTACCTTTGCACCCGGGTTTCACCGCGAAAGGCGGCAGAACCCCCTGTACTATCACGAGAAGGCTGATAAGACAAACCTTGGCCAATCAGGTGCGTTTATCTTAAATTGAAATAAAAACATTGCGGAAGATTAAAAGAATCACTAAATGCTTTCGCTTTTGATTTCCAATAAAATTGTCCAGTTTACAAGCTGTTATTTAATTTTTCTGTGTTAACTCTTGTCATACAGATCCCATGGGGATTTTCATTATCGTGGGGCAGACCGCCCCGAGTGGAACGCGTGGACCCTGGAAGTCCGGCGGAACGTTCTGGCCTACGACCGGGCGATCACGTGGTTTTCGTCGAGACGACGAACGTCGTGACGAGACCGCGGGACGAGATCTTGGGCCTCATCCAGGCCGCCACAAATCAACTGGTTCTAGAAGTGTATCGTAAAGGTGGCGTTAACTCGTCCAACACTCATCACAGGCCTAGTTCGGTCAATACTACTCTACAGCATTCCGTTGTCGGCTCCACCAGCCAGCATGCGGTCACATTCAACGCCGAGGTCGGTACCGGCGTCCTCGTGTGAAAACGTTGCTAGTAACGCGAGATATATCGAGTTGACATAAGTATATATGTTGCGGGAAGAAATTTTCGTGTTATCAGAATACAATATTGATCGGAACCAAGAATTGCATCGGTCAATTGATCGCGACACGAGAAAATAATATCGCAAGATATATGATTCTCGAATTATTTTCAGTATCGTAGAAGAAGTATATATATTTTTTTATATATCGATATATGCTGCTATAAATTGCGTCGTCTCTAAGATTAATGCTTTAGATGTAAATCTCGTATAGATTTGCGAAACGGATGTGTGAGATAATGTTTTCTCATTGAAAACTACTACTGATATTGTTTTAATAAGTCTTGTTTCAGGGAGAAATGTGTGATAGTAGATACAGCTTGAGAAACGAATGATATAGCGATGCAAAGTTTAATACTTGTAAAGAACGTCTTTTATTATACTTTTAATAATCTGGATAAAATATTAATTTTGAACTTTATTCGATTTTTGTCTCAAAACGTTGAAAATTATTCGCAAATACTAATATTATTAAATTGGAATCGCAATATACTTTTTTTTGTGTTTATAAAAATTGATCGAGAAAAAATTTTATATTTTTTTATAAGAAGCTTTCATTTTAGCGAGAATATGCGAATTTGTTGAGCGCGTTATCAGTGCGTGCGTTATTCAGAGCTTATTTTTCGTTTTTTTTTTTTTGCCAAGAGGAGAGTGCGGAAAAAGCGTCACACACACCACACACCACACACCACACACTACACACACACACACACACACTCAAGTGTACATTTGTTTTCTTTTGTTTCTCCTCTTCATTTCTCTTGTATTTTTAATCGCAGCGAGCGTGTAGTGTATAGCGCGCGTGTCTCTCGCGTGAGAGATGCCGTTTAAGTTATAATGCGGTTATTACGTTTTTGTACCTTGATCAGGTTGCTCTTTTTTGTTGTCAACAAGTTTTGTTTCTAACCACGCATTATCGTTTATTTATTACACCTCTTCACCATCCACATCCTTTGTGATTTTTCACACAACCGCTGCATATTTTTATATATAAGTTTGTTCGTTTAAGAAAATCATCGATCCTTCGATCTCTCACATCATCTTTGACATATAACTTTCATATATTCACACTGAAAACTTAACTGAAAAAATTCAATCTCACACCCTCATTTTAAGTTCCTTCGAGTTTTAATCAAAAGCGATTTTTTTCTGTTTCCACACTTTCCAACTACTTACTTGTTCATCTCGTACGATGCAAATCGTATCGATCGAATAACACATACCATTATCTTCATGCATTATTGCGCTATCATTATTTCATGCTGCAAACTGCACATTATCTTATAAACAAACAGAAAATCGCTAGCTATTATTATTTAAAACGGCGATAAGTATATAGATACGAGGATTTCCAGAACATTTTTAACTCCAATACGAACATTCGTTTTTAAATCGAGATTTCCTATAAAAAAAAAAAAAAAAAAATTACTGAAGATTCTTTCGCGATTCACTCGAGCAGATCTTCCCGAGTCTGCCGCCCGACGCGCCGCCCGAGGAGGAGCTGAACGTGCGCGAGACCAGATACTGGGGAATTCTGAAGAACGGCCACACGCGTTTTATGGTACCGCTGAGCGAGCGACGGGACGTGCTGTCGGCGGCGGACTACCTGATTCTGTTCCAGAATCTGGACGAGCTGCTCAAACTGTCCGAGGAGATCAGGGACGAGGGCGGCGGTGTCGACAGCTATCTCTGCAGAGTTCCTAAAATCACAGCTGCCTACCGAAGATACCTCAGTGGCCTACAACGTGCCTGTTGCCTTTTGGTTGCTCTAAGACGAAACGCGGCCTTCGCCAAACTGGTCTGCGAACCCGCCGTGCCGCACAAACGACGTCCCGATCTCACCGGAGTACTGCTCGTGCCTTTGGAGCACTACAGGTTGGCACCACGATATCACATCTCTTAAACCACGATCGCGCTTCTTTTCACAAAAAATGTCACTCGTTACTACGTTCTCGCTAGTACCGGAAAAGCGAAAACCGTACTGTTTTTGTAGCAAATTCTGCGTGCTTCCAGAGAGATGACGAGATTGCTGGGCCAGGCGTCTCCGCGGAATTGTCAACAAGCGAGGGACTTGGCTCAGGGTTACAGAGAAGCCACGGCTAACGCCGGTGTCATGGAACCGCCGCGAGACACCGGCAGACCGTTACTGAGCTTGCAAGAGGTCGAATCTCGACTGGTTTTCGCGAGATGCAACCCGTTTACTTTAGCGATGCCTGGAAGGCAATGGTAAATATCAAAAACATCGTTTTTATTAATTCTCCAGAATTTGGATGTGTTTCTCGACTTTTACACAGAAGAATAAAAATGTGCGTTTCAGGCTGTTCGGCGGCGCTCTCGCTAAAGTTGAGGGTCGAGCGCGCCTGCAACCCTCTTGGGCGCTTCTTCTAACCGATCTTCTGGTATTTGCGCGAGTTTCGCGAGACCGCGTGCTGTTTGTCACCGAGGAACCTTTGCGACTGTCCAATATCGCCGAGGCGTGTTTCACCGTGCGCAAAAGACCGACGGAGTTTCGGCTGCAGGTCGCCATAAATCCGAACGCGGAGAACGGCCTCGCCGAGACGGTGAACAGCGGCGGTTGCAGCCCGCACAGTCGAACCCGAAGACGCGTTCTCGTTCTGCGAGCACCCACCCCGGAGCTCAAAGCCGTTTGGCACAATCTTCTTCAACGGCAAATGTGAGTGGTGAACACTTGGCGCGGATAACACGCGTGTGTGTGTCTCGCGGGATTTCTTGGCGCAATGTCGGGAGGGGGGATAGATAAAGTTAGTATTCATGCGTGTCAATTTTCATTGTATTCTAGCATCTATGTGAATACAGGCTGTGGCTTGAACCTATTGGATCAGGACAGTCCCGAAGAAATTCCGATCGGCGGTAGCAATTTCGCCGCGATTAAAGAACCCAGAGAATGTTTACAGGTGAGCAACAACAAAATACTGAACGAACAACGATTCGATCGACAGATCGTCTTCTCTGCGACGACTTGGTTTTTTAATAATGTAATTTAATTTTTTTTCAACGTCGAAATATCAATGTGATGACAGACGACGAGAGAGTCTCAGCAACCCGAAGACGAGGAAAAGAAGTCGCAGTCCGGCGAGAGTCTAGACACGATCCTGAAGAACTCTCAAGAAAACAATCATCTGGCTCAGTGGGTACGCAATTCGCATCAGATCCCTCCACCGGATCATGAGGGCTCTCTCGAGGAGTGGACGGTCGAGGAATTAGCCGCCAGATCTCCCCGGGAGAGTAACAGCAGATCGACAAGTCAGGACACTGCGACGGAGGAAGTCGTCGCGGCGAACTCTGACGTGGAACAACAGAGCACCGCGTCGAGCGCAAGTCTGAGTACCGTCAAGTCGAATAGCGTGACGCGAAAAAACGGCAGTCATGTGTCTTCGAAAGAGAATTCGACGAGCTCCATTAGCATTTGTCGTAGATGCCACAGGTAAAATTTACTTGACAAGAGCAGTATTTATTTTATAATATTTACTTTACTTTATTTGCTCGTTAACGAGGAAAAAATCCTTTGATACAAAAAAAAAAGAATAAATACATAAAAAATATAACAAAAAATATTTGTAACTACGCGCAAGCGGATTTTATTATCTATACAGTCAAAACTTAAGTTGTTCTTGAAATTTTGAATAATTGTAAGAAATTGTAATAAAATAATTTACTGCGCAGATCGGGGTGTCCTACGCCACCGTTGCAGAGAGATCCGTTTTCTCCGTTGCCTCCGAGAATTTCGGTTCTTCCACCGACCCCCGATCTTTGCACGAGACACAGACTGCGAAACGGTCTGCACGACAGTCCGGGACGTAACAGTCCCAGTTACGCGTTTCCGGACGGCAATACCGAAGACGGGAGCGAGGACGATCTCGATTGTGACGGGGAACCTCCTTACAGGTGCAATGAACGATCGCAAGTAACAATACTTCAAAAGTAGCAGTAATTTTCATTAAAAAATCACTTTTCCACATTTCTAACAATTGCTTTCGCGTAGAGCCTTAAGAAGATTTGGCACAATGAGCAGTCTGGATCAGGACGACGATCTGGACGAGCAAGGGGATGACGATAACCGGGACGTGGAGTCGCCACCGGTAGGTTTGAGAGCATGGACCGCGCGAGCGAGCAGCTACGTTGTCAGCAAAATGGCTTTGCTGGAACAGCTTAGCGAAAACGTCGGCGGTTACCTTCTTCAACCGCCGGTACCTCCTGAACGAACCGAGTTCTCGCTGGACCCAAATGACGAAGAAGGCACTACGTCGGGAGCGACTTCCGGTGACGACATATGGGGCACCCCGACGTCCGGAGGTCCGGACGACGAGAGCTTCACCGCGAACTCGGTAATAATATTTGCGACCACGACACACGTAATAATACACGCATTCAAAAGCACTAAGCTGGAGATTTGTAAGTCGTTACAAATGTGCGTTGCACATAAATTTAACGATCGCTTGATATAGATATTATTAGTTTTTAATTTTTAAAAGCTTGCTTGTGAAAGTATATATCTTTGGAAGCGAGATTCACCAAATAGCACTCCGTGTGTGAATGTAAAAAGTATGAGTACGTCCTATAAGTCTCTAAAATGGTTTGTTGTAGTTTGATGCACAATATATGTAACACAACAATGATAATTGTTTAAGAAACCCGGTTAAAAAAAAATTCCACCTTAATAATCGAGTTTTACACCTCAATTTCACGAGGTTGTTATTATAAAATAATTTTTAAAAATTCGCTCCGCTTTGCCAAGATCAGCCTCGTGTACCTAAATATATACATACGTATCCACGATATAAAAAACTGCAACGTAACAAGAGATAGCTTAAGTAAGCTTCGCACGCCTGCCTGCATGACAACGCCTTGCCTTCTGTTTTTCTGTTTGCGAAGAATCACTAGCGAGCTGTGACTGACTTTCCTAGCCGCCGCCGAACGGCTGCAGCACCAGCGGCGCCGGAATTGCCGCCGGCGAGGACAACTACGGCCTAAATCTGTCGGTTGAGGACGACGCCGATCAAGAGTCAGAGAACGAGGACTGCACGTTACCCGAACTGAGTATGGATCAGTTGTTGGGCGGAGGCGGTAGTCTAAGTTCGCTGCGCTGCTTCCTGGGTAGGAAGCGACTGGAACCGCTGCCGGAAGAAGAGGATTCGCCAGGCAGCGGTAAGCACCAAGTCGGGTGGTGGTGACAGAGGTTTCAAACGACGTCCAAGTCGAGCGTCGGTGCGAGTACGGAGGAGCGCGACCGAGTCTTCGCGAAACTGAATCAGGAAGACGAGGAGTTTCGTCGGAAGATCGTCGATTTGCATCGCAAATTATCCGACGTGGACGCGGATGTGAGCGGCGCGTCGCAATCGGACGCGACCGGATCGCCTGGCTCCAAGAGCTTTAGGGAAGCCGAACGTCTGAGGGAGTTGGAAGCGGTCGCGAGAAGAGCTGAAGAGACCAGCTCGCGCAACGCCGAGGAGGAGATGAATGCCGCTAGGAGACGGGAGAGAATGATCAGTAGGGAAGATTCCGACGAAAAGAGCGAGAAAAGATACGGAAGACGGACTGAACAACTGAGAAGATCAAAGAGAATGGAAGAAGATTCCGACGATCAGACCGGAACGACCAGTCCGTCCAGCACGAGCGAAACAAATTTTCTGAACAGACTGAGGCTGAAGAGACGAAGCATGAAATTGCTGAGTTTTCTCAGCGGAAAAGCGGCGGACAGATCGCAGGAGGAAAGGGCAGCGCGTCTGTTAAGAATGTACATGCCGGAGAAAGGCGGTCCCAGAACGACGCAGAACACGATTTCGATTCATCATACGTCGAGAGATCGGCGTTTCTGGAAACTGCGCAATCGAAGACGAACTAGTTCCGCGTAAAATTCAAAAGAGTCGTCGCACTCGTAAATTGTCAGACGTTCAGATATAAAGAAACTTTAAAGAAACAAAATAATCTTAACAGGTACGCATTGCGAGAAATTGATAAAATTTGAAAGAGAGAGAGAAAGAGAGAGAGAGAGAGAGAGAAACAGAGAAAACGGCGATCACTGTCTCTCCATTACTAGGACTTCCAAAACGTTCGCTACTTTTTTGAATTCCGCTCGAGTAATATGTACACGAGGTCGAAATTGTTCTTTTTTCATAGAATCATAGTAGTGGATACGAATAGTCTATGACCTTAGGTTTTAACTAATAGTTCGAATCTAGTTCGCCAGTTCTTAGTATCGCAAGAGAGTAAATTCGCAAGAATTTTTTGTCGCCGCCGATGAAACGTTATTTCAGGATTAGAGTCACATTATCGAGTGCAATTTCAGAAACGTGCTATTAGTAAGCTTGCTAAAACAAATCTTGGAAGGGCAGGACGTCTTCTGAACACAGGCCTAGCGGATTCGATGGTTTTCGTATCGTTCGAGCTGATCGACGGCGGCCGATATCGGTGAGTCTCGCTCGCGAAGTCTAGACTTCTTTCTGAACTTCGTCCTATAACGAATTTTGTTTTTTGTTTCGGAACACCATATCTAGATAGGTCCGCACGACTGACCCAAAGCGGCACTCATCTTCCACTTATATACTTGGGTGTCCCACAACAAGATGGTATCTCACGCAAAATTTGAATCATTTTGCGTAAAAAAATGAAAATTAAAATAAATGTGAGACGATTCTAAGATACGCGGCCGGAATATAAAAATAATGTGCTATCTTATAATTTAAGATTACATGTACTATTCCAAAAAAATAGAAGCCTCTCACATCTATTTCAATTTTGTGATTTAAAAGTAAATTGAAACATTTACGGTCGGGATAACAAAATCTTATCGCGAGGGGTATAAAGTATTAAGATTTTAACAATTATTGTTAGTAGGTTGTAAAACGGTCAATTGACCACATATGCAAAAATATAAATAAACTATATTATTTGTTCAATCTGTTTTTTTTCTTCCTTGTGAAATTCAACACACAATTCATTAATTTTATTATTTTTGCATCTTTTTTATAGAATATTCTACAATGCATGATTATTTTTAGTTTTTTTTTTTTTTTAGTTTTTATCAGCTGACAAAATTAGATCCTATAATTAATTCAAAAAAATTATTTAGGATTTCAAATTTCCAAGTAAAACACAATGACTTTTTACTACTATATTATTTTTTTATTTTATTTTACAGTATAACTTCTCCACGTAGCCACTGAAGCCTAAGTTTCTCTTGTATGAGATCGCGATTTAGTCTCTTCTCATCATTTATAAACTTTTTTGTTGCTTCTAAACGAGCAGCATCTACTTTTGGTATAACAGAAAAGGTACCATTCTCATGTAAATACGTGCCATTTAGATCATCCTCGGTTGGCAGATTCTTAGGTAGTTTTATAGGTACAATCTTTACCAAATGCTTCACTGACCAAAGCTTGGAGCAGATATTTGGTGTATTTTTAACAATCACTACATCCAGACCTTTCTTCTGTAAAAATGATAATTAGGTAAATAAAGAATTTGTCAAATATTTTTTGTACATGTAATACGCTGAGAACTTCAACTACCTCTTCCTCAAAACCTAAAGTTATAAGTGTTTTCTTCTCCCACCATGGATTTCCCCACCAAGGTTTTACACGTGTTACCATTAAAAGCTTGCTTGGTTCAAATGGTGGATCTACATGATCAGGATGTCTACAAATATGTTTTCAAAGTGTTCATACATTGATAACAACTATAACATTTTATAATCGTTCAAAGTTTCGTTGTATTGATACTTTCAATCTTATTTCTGTTTAATTATAAATAAATGCATATAAACAAAATTATCCTAAAGTAAATAACAAAGTACCTTGGATAATACGTAACTCTGTCGTACTTTACACTATCTTCTTTCCATCCTTTTGGTATCTTCCTTTTAAACACTGCGTAAAACCGTGCAAAATTCAAAGAAAAGGAAGAATTCATGTTGTAATCTACAAGTTAAAAAACAATTTACGTAGTTTTCTGCACAGAGAGGTTAAAAGTGACTTTGTTTAAGACACATCGTCGAATGACTAAAATGCCACTTACATTTATTTTATTGCTTGATACCTACCTTTTCAAGATTTACACTTATATGTGCGCGCACAAACTTCTATTCTTTTTTTCACTTAAGTCTTAAATATTAACTTATTTACCTTTTTGTTTCTCTATTTCATCATCACACAATTCACTCCCTTTAACATTACTGCTCTGCAGCGCTAACTGTTGTGTAAACAACACACTATGTAGTGTAATGTAAACCGTCACGCAAAACCTATTTTACCGATTACAAAACGTAGTGGCGCCATCGATCGAGTAATGTCAAATTTATAAAGTTGATCAATTATAATCAGTTCCGCTAAATGACTACTATCAGAAAGACGACTAAACGCGGCCAAAGCCATATGAAAAACCAGAGAGAAGAATGAAAGCGGCTAGGCCTATAATGAGTAATCGCTTTTCCGCCCTGTAAGTCAGCGCTATGTCCATGGGTGGTGCACATTGGCAACTACGTAGCCATGACCACGAGGTCAACTGGTCAGTGCGTGCGCTACGGTGCGCTATGTCCAAACGTGGACATAGTTCGATTCCGCTATTCACATAGCGCACGATTTCATGAACATATAGCGCACGACTAGTCGCTCGTAAACATGGCTGCAGTAAAGGTATTATTACAGTTTTTCATATGACCCTGGCCGCTCTCAGTTTTTTTCTCTGTTATAATTTGACATTGATATCATTTGACATTGATATCAATTCTAATGAAATAATCGATTGATTGAGTAAAAATCTCTGTATTATTTAACTTTTACTTGCTCTTAGGTTAAACTCTTTTTCGAATAGACAATTTTACAGCATTTATTTCAAATATTTTACGTTCAAAACTTCATTGTCGTAGTTTAAAATAAAATGTTCAAAATAAAATGTGAATATAAAACGTCGATACATGTCGAGAACGAACATCATCGAGTGTCCGATGCGCAAGAGGGATCACGACCCTCTGGATTTTTTTCAAGATTAAATCTTTCTCTCCTATTATACTCGAAGATAAGCGAGAGACCGATCAAATGACGCATTTAAGTAATAATGGTAATTGCGCGCCATAAAGCGTAACTGTTACCACGTGACGATATTCAGATTATCGCGAAAGAATGGGCGCGCGTATAAAGATCACATAACCCAGACGCGCACGTCTCAAAAAAACGCTTTACTGGCTTTCAGACATTTTTAAGATGTCGTTTGATCTTTCTGTGCTGTCAGAGATGCGCTATAAATAAAGATTGACTTACCAGTCGATGCTTGCCGTCTTGTTGCGTTTTTTTGTATTTTGTGATTCCGAATCTTTATTTTGTTCTTTGTTACTTGGAACTTCTAGCGCGCGCGAAGCACTAAACGCACTTAAGTTCATTTACGTCGCTAACGATTGTCCGTTTTACTTCGCGCTTCGAGTTTTCAATGTCAATCGCACACCTGACGCGCCATAACACAAATCCCGCAAAACACGAAACACTTATGCTCTTCGATTTTGCACGACACGACATCGATTTTTCTCGATGCGTATAAACAGTCGCGTTTCGATACTTGAACGAGATATTCGAGTCATCGATCGACGGCGGTCGAACTTCGCGCTGTCGAAGCGCGAGTCGAGCGCGCGACGTCATGGTGATGTGAATACGGGAATCAATACGCTGTACGTAATAATATTCTCCGTTAATTTAATTAAATTTGTAAGACTTTGTTCGAGATGCCGTCAATTTTCAAACAAACCACGCACCGTGAGATTTGCGCGCGCGCGAGTTAATAACCCGGAGAACTCCTGTTTGTTTCGATCGCGAGTGAAACGAAACTTGATGGACGGATCGACATACGTCAGTCACGAGTGTCGTTATGAAATCGCTTTCGTCCGATTAATACTTCACAGTCTGATCGGCCGTCATTCAGTGTGTGTGATATTTCCAATAATTCACTTTCGATTAAAAAAGCGCGGCAGAAAATGCAGGAACAGGAATGCAACATTTGACTGCAAAGCGCCTTACTCCACCCCACAGACTTAAATAAAAATACCGATCACGTACATATGATGGTAAGTTAATTAGAGAGCGAATAATACATGATGCGTCTTAAATTGAAGTTACACGTGACGAAAGCGAATATTTCGAACGTAATAGAATTTCTCATTCTATTTGTGTGACACACAAGTCGATAAAATACCGCTGTGTGAAATCTATAGTCGTGAACAATGGTCGTTATTTTTTTATACATCAAATTCGCGTGCAATTAGCGTCGGGTCTGTCGCGTCGCGTGCGAATGAAATTAATCGCGAATATTCGGCGGATCGCGTACGTAGCCACTGAATGAATAAATGAATCGAATAAAAGTTGGAGAACGCCGGACAGTTTTTTTTTTTTTTATGGAGGAAGGTACGAGCTCGAGAGATTTCGTTCTGAAACCGAAGATGGCGAAATGTTCTGCAGCGGTGAGTCCGACTTGAATTTGAAAAGTTTTGCATGGAAATTCATTTCCGCCAATGAAATACCTAAGCTTTTTTTTGTCGCGGCCCTGGAAAAAATGAGAAGAGAAAAGAAAGAAAAAAATTTGCTAACATATTGTTGTGAGATAATTTCTAGTTTCTTTTTTTCTTGAGAATTATTTTATTTTGGAGAATTATTTATTTTTAAACGTAAAAATATTATATCTCGTTTATGGCAAAATAACCATATTTTTATTTATTTCTCTCTTTCTCTCTCTCTCTCTTTCTCTTTTTCTCTTTTATCTGCGAGAGATTCGATATTACGGTCTCTGACAGAACTCTTTATAAAGGATAATATTCTTATTTTTCTATTATTTTCTTTTCTAAGAAATCCTCGTATTGTAAGCGCGTGACATGCTCGTTATCACCGACAACAATAAAAGGCCGACATTATAGTCGTTGTCAAGCGATACGCCAACTTATCGAAATATCACAGATTACAAGTTTTTGTATAAAAATAATAATTTTCGAACAAACAAAAATATCGATAAATCAGTTCAAACAGAGAAAAAGAGAGAAAGCACAGTAATTCAATATTAACATTTTTATGTAAAAATGTTATTTGAGGGACATCAATATTTCGCGCATTCAAAGAGAGATTTTTTTCCATATATATAGAACACAATAGCCATGTAGAAAGAGATTTTTGTTTTTTACCATGTTCGCACGCAATTGAGTCGCGCGTTGCGTAAAAATGGCTAGCTAGGCGGATTAAAAAATATTTTGCGGTAAATGCTTGTTCGCAAGTATGAACAAAACACGAAGGATACGCGCCGCGCCCAGGGTTTTAACGGGAATAATTAATCGGCGCATCGATTTTTGCCGGTTCTAACGACGACGCGGGTTTGAAAACATCGTGCTTTTTAAAGCGGTCATAAATCTTCTGGCGGTAGTCGGCACAGAAGCACGAAATCCATTTGCGACGACGGGCACCCTCCTCTCGTGTAATACATCGTGTATTCACGACGATACACCGGTTTGCGGTTTCCGCTTCGACGTATAACCATCAAGACCGCCGCGTATATACATATATATCCAAATAATTGCATTATGTAATTACATCGAAGAAATTCCACAGCGTTTGATTACCGATCCGATACATTAATTCATACACGTATTTAGACGAGGTAATAATCAAATATATATTTAACGAAGTTAAACACACTTTAATACACACATATAAAATGGTTACATAAATTTAATACACACGTGTAAAATATTTTTTTCAAGATCGAGTTTTCTTTTTTCTCATATCATTTGACGGTTTTGTTATGTGTGTACGATATTTTTTTAAATATTTAAACAGTAATTTTTAATGGAAATTATCGGGAGTTCCCGTATATCGAGTGCGTTTAAAAGTACACGTTTAAATCCGAATACAATACGCGCGGGTGACGTTCAAATATTCGATTTTGTTCGGGATCCGCTTCAGTAATCGCACTTTAGCAAGGGAGATCCACTTTAGTAACATCGAAATTATTCACCGAAACGCAACGCGTTATAGATGGTTACTGCATTCGTGGTTAAAACAACGATCAGGATCGTGATTTATGGAAACCGTGTATACATGTTCTCGCGATCTCGTGAACGCAGGCAGCTTTCAATCGGGTCAAGTGAAACGAACCTCTGCACATTGCAACATTGATGATATTTTGAGGTTGTTAACACGAAATATCGGATTTCTCTTTTTTTCTTTCTTTCTAAATTTCTTGAAACACCTGTTTGAATTCTTATTTGCTTAGAATGTCGTGCGCAATTCTTACATGATTTTATTCTTTATTGTAAAAATATGACTAAGCGTCTCGCTGTTCTTTCCTGACATTAAACAATTGTGTTTCGCAGTGAGAACTTCAGTATTTTAAAACAAAATAATTTTTCAAACATACAGATGTAAATAAAAAGAACACAACCATCGCTAATAGAATTCTAACAGAATCTTATTTGTTTTATTTTGAAACTCTGTAAAGCGAAACAAGCGAAGAAATACGAAGCAAACCGACGACATAAGAATCGAATCCTTTGAATGGTTCCCTCGATTACCATGAAGAGTCCGAAACTCGTCGAAGCGGCAAGAGCGACGACTTTTCCCTCTCGGCAGAAAATTACAGCGCGAGTGGCGAGAGTGCAAAACGCCCGTCGACCTTCGACCATCTTTCATCTTTCCGATTACGTTCTTTTCTTGCTTTCTCTCTTTCTCTCTCTCTCTTCTTCCCTTCTTTGCACTTCACTTCCGGTCCATTCCGAGAAGCAATTTCGTAGATTTACTGTCGCGTTTCTTTCGGCATAATTTCGCGGCATTTCTCGACCCGCGAGCTTTTTCCCGGTTTTCCGGATGTAATTCAATCGCTCCCGTAATGCGCCTCGTGCAAAGATAATCTCATCTCGGTTTCTCCATTGTGGACAATATATCGCGTAATATAGAACGTCATCCTCCCCAAGTGATGTAATATTTGCACATTCCTCGTGTTAATTAATGTCATAATATCGTCATAGAAACAACGTTATCATTTGTCGCTGCATTATTAAGTTTATATTTACTTCATTATTTGCCTTCATTATTAACGTTGACTCTCTACTATAGTTATACAACAAATTGAACAACAAAAAGTTATTATTACGCTCGAAATGTATCTACTGTCATTTCGACTATATCGTTTGCGAAGAGAACGAGCGCATTAAGTTTTTTGCAGACGCGCGTCAGGGATAGCGAGGGTTATTTACGATATTGTCGCGGCCGGCTGTAAAAGGACACCCTTGATTAAACAGCCTGATTAAATACGCTCATTATATATCCCACCTCCATTACGCGTCGCGCGAGCGCGAGGACAATTTAATTAATGTCACGCGAAAACACGATGTCGGGTTTGTTGCTTCGGTGTGTCCATTTACTCGCTTACTGAATTCGACTTCCTCCGTAAATTCGTTTCGTAGAAAAAAAAAACCACCGAAAGAGACACGGACACACTATTGTTATCGTCTCTTATTGCTTTTCCACGTTGCGATAAAGGAAAATATACACACACATTTGTTCCACCTTTGACATAAAAAGAAACAATAGGTACATTTATTGTGCAATTTTTATATTGAACTTTAGAATTTTATTTATTTTCTTGTCTTGTATATGTAAATAATTTAAATATAAGCCTATAGGCAAGTTTATTATATAAAAATTAACTCTCAAAAAAAGATCCTATAAACTTGGAAATTACAGTTTGCCGAGCGTAATTTATTCGCGGAAAAGGAAAACGTTACTAGCAAGAATAAAAGCCGTCTTTTACCAGTTATGTTATACTCTCTCTCTCTCTCTCTCTCGCTCTCTTCGAAGACGCAACGTGTAATTTTACATGCGTGTGTCCTTCGTATCAAGGAATCGATTAAGCGTGTACCTATCAATTAGACTAACTGCACTTTGTGATTTCCATTCTGATGATGTCACGCGCATAACAGCGCGGTCGCCATTTTTTTATTGAGAATGGAAAAAAATCGCGCTTGTCTCGCCCGTCGGCGTAGAAAACTGATTTTATTGCAAATAGATTGATTAATTACACAAAAAGTAGATCTTTACCCCGTTGAATACTGAACGTGTGCTCGATCATCGTTATTTTGCGAAATAAATTTTTAAAAACTAGTTTGTTTATTTTACATACAAAATTATATTACAAAACTTATTTTCTCAATGAATAAGCTGTGAGAAATCCTATATTAAAAAAGGCATGTGTACCAAGAAGTGCGCGTTTTGGAGCCGAATGTATCGCATCTATTGTTGCCTCTTTTCCGCGTTGCCGATTGATTGGTTGGTTCATCGAGTCGAATCGAATCGGTAAGATCGAGAGAGTAAATAATGAAAAGCGATTTTAAGACAGTTTGTCGTATATGTAGAGAAAATTAAAAACGTAACTAAAGTCACGTAACAGAAAAGAGTAGAAAAACAACACGTGAAAATAACGTGACTGTAATTTATATTATATATAACATTAAATAATACACATATTATACATATAATTTATTATAT
>NW_018020588.1:672921-688994 GCF_002006095.1 Pseudomyrmex gracilis | reverse complement strand
GTTGTTTTTCCACTTCTCTCTCTCACTAGTTTTTGAGTTTGATTTTCATGCGTTATTTCTGACATTTCTCATATGTGTATTATATAGTTTATAAGACGTATATACTATCTGTCATCGCGGTGACAGGTTCACTGACAACACGTTAAATAAAAATAACAATAGCGTGCGCGTAGCGCGCGCCTGTGTTGTGCTAGTAAACTTTAAAGAAAGTGTTTGCTCGCGATAATCGTATAAAACATCGTCTGATATATTTGCTCGATTGGCGAGTAATTTGTGTTTGGCTCACGTAGAAGAGAAATTAACCTCCTCACCATTTCTCGCACGAGAGACCGAACGCGTGTGAAGCAAAGCACTTCTGGATTCACAAAAGTTCAGTGTGTTTGTGTTTCTTTTCTTTGTCGTGTCGGAAACGTGCCAGGCGTTTCGAGCTGGTGAAGCTTTTTTTTCTACTAAAGCTCGTTTTGCTTGGAATTTTCAACTTTTTTCGTGTCGAAACTACACTACAGATGAGCTCCGCTCGTGTTCTCGCGCTGTACATTGGCGTTACTACATTTCCGGGACATTCGATATACTCGTATTGTATACTCGCATACAGAATAGACGCGTATTCTCAATGTGAAATTAAATACCAAACGTATAGCTGTATTCGTACACAATTTCTCTAACCAACGCGCCATTTCAACAATTTCATGTCTTACTATTTTTCGTCGCGCAGACAGATAATTGCTTAGTTAACTTGCGTGTTGGGACAACGCGTGTCAATGCTCGTTAGACGAGCGTTCCCCATGCGTAATATTCGTAGCAAGCACGAGTCACACGACTTGTTTATTATAATTGATCCTGAACTATGCCACGTGTCATCACACTCGTGATTTTGAATTCATGGCACGATTGTCATACTCGTTACAGTAGGGCAAAGAGTTAATTGTCGTTTTAATACTCAATTATCGCTCTCATTTAATTATTTTTATTATTCTATTCTAAAAAACTTTCTCCGCATATTGCAAAACACAGTAAAGTACAGTAAAAAAGAATAAAAACGAAAATGTTAATTTTAATTTGAGTGGACCTTCTGAGACGTGTAAAAACCAATTAAAAGAACTCGAAATATAACAAGAAATGTACTTTAAAAAGTATGTAACTATTCTTCTACGTAGTTTTTAATTATTTTATGTTATTTTATTTTTACATTAAAGTCAAAATAACAAATATAAGCGTAAAGTGTCAATTACTTAACAATTTGTCATTTACTTACTAGTTTGTCAATAAGTAACACATGACGAATGAGTTACTTTAACGTGTTTTTCATGTCGAGAAGTTCACTCAAATTAAAATTAACATTTTCTTTCTTACCGTGTAACAGTTTAAGTGCGCGTACATGTGAGACAATAAGATAAAAACCAATTTCCAGTGCTAAATTAGCGCTAATAATAAAATGTTCCCTACGGATCTCTCGCAAATACGGGCACGGCTTTGTGTCGCTCAGCTTGTTCATCCGCAATTCTCGTTACCGGCAATTTTAATTCCGAACAATTTTACGGAAAAAAGCCGATCGCTAAATTAAATCGCGGCAATTAGTTAATTGCATAGAGTGTCGCCGAGTCAACGTGTACGCTTCGCGAATATCGAAGCGTATACACTCGCAGATCGAAACTTGTTATCGGTTTTATATAAGTGAGCTTTTATTGTATATATTCGCTTTATACTAAATAGAAATTAACAATAGAAATGCATCAATACATTTGCAATCTTTAAAATTAAGTTTGAAAATTACATATAGAAACAATAGATTTTATTAATTGTTTCATATGAAAACAGATTCTCTCTTTGTGAGATAAAGATACTTTTATTTCTAAACACCAAAATTAATATTGAGAATAACTTAATTCAAGGCTTGAAATGTTTATATTCTCTATAAAAGATTATTTTTTTAAACACACGAATAACTTGTGTTTTAGCTCTCATTGTTCTTTGCGTTAAAAAATTATAACTAGAAAAAAATTATTTGAGATACCTTTGAGTATCATATAAAATACTGTTGGTTTTTTCTAATTTAGTTTGGTTAAAACAAGAGATAATGTAGGATAACGCGTATGCGAAGCTAAATAACAGCTGAGCGCGTGAAAAAACTCGCGATCGCCATCGCTCCGTTTTGCTCGGGCAAGTGTGACGTGAAACTCTCATTTCGGTCGGGCAATATTCAAATTTCCCTTGACGAGGGTTTTAATGAAATCCACGAGAACCGTGTGCATGATTCTTCTCTCGGCCCGGCGGAATAATCGCCCGGCTTAACGCGCGAGGCCGACTTAAGCTTCGCTTTTCGAGTCCGAATGTTAGCTCTTTCTCGCTCTACTCGCGAATTTTAATCGAGAATCGCACCGGAGCTCGAACCAGACGTTCCAGAAGTTACGAATGCAAAAAGCAGAACTTCTCCCCGGAACTGGATTTTCACCGAGAAACTTGAACTCATTTTCTATAAGCGATTCGACGAAGCGGCGAAAAAGGCGCCGCGGCTGCAGTTGCTTATTTTAAAAGCATCGGCACAAAACGACGCGTTTTAACCATTACGAGAACACATTTTACTTTCCACGTTAGAGAGATGGATTTTTTTTTACTTTTTAAATGTGTCTTTCAAAAATAAAAACAGCTTTCTAAATAAAGCAGCTCTGTATCTTTTTGTGAAAAAATTTTAGGACGTTTGTTATATATATTACAATTTAATAAACAGCCATTGATCTGTAAAAAGACCGTTTCGCTCGCCATTATATATTTTAAATCTCGTGAATAGCAGCACCAAAATTTTTGAACCGTTAAAAAAGCTTGGTCGTTGCACAGACTTCGAGCTTGAGAAAAGCTGCGCTTTTATACGAGAGAGAGAATCTTGTTCGGACTGCACGGTCAGAACCACCTCTTTTCTGTTCCGTTCAACCTTTCGGGAACTTTCCGAAAACTAACAAAGTCTCGCTTGGCAAGCTAATTGAGTTTTCCCGCCAATTATCCATCGCCCCAACCAGCAATTACTTTTAAACTCGTCTATCTTTCTTTCTTTCTTTCTCTTTATCTTTCTCTTTCTTTATCTTTCTGTCTTTCTCTCTCTCTCTCTTTTTTTCTCTTCCTTTATCTTTCTCTTTCATTCTAGATGCTTTTCGATCGTCTCAAAGTTCGTCGTAAAATAAACGGATCCTTGAATACCCAAAGGATAGCGACCTAAGCTAACCCGACCGAGGCTAACCTCCTCACCGAGGACAGATAAAAGAGATTGGAGAGTTGAAGTCGCGACCGCCGACCGGACTGTTCAATTTCTGCTCCCTTTTCTCCTTCTATTTACGTTGTTGAAGACGATAGTGCGATTCTTTCCGAAATCCTTTTGGCAAGGAAATAAGACGTGGACAATTTGCGAGTCCCGGGCGCTCAATAGATCGTATCAAAATACATTTTCCAATGGGCCAGGGGAGTTTTTAGATTTTTATTTCTCTACTTGCGACGCAAGTAAAATCCTTAAAAAAATTATTTCACTCATATCATACTAATCGATTCGCGGAACTAATTATGTGGAGACTGAAAGATGATCATCTTAATCGCATCGTCAGTCCGGAGCACGCTAGCAGCGAATGTCAACTGGGATCGCGATGTGATTCAGGGAGCGGGGAGGATAAGTGATGAGCGACGTAACACGATTCCGTCGTGGGGAGAGAAGTAGTAAACTCTGCGAGAGCGTGCGGCGCCATACACGCACGCGTCCGTACGCGCGTCGAGAAACGCGGAGCAGAGAGAGATCCGTGGGGCATTTCGAGTCGACGCGTTCGCGAACGAGGATCTTATTTTTAGTGGTTCTTCTCAATCGCGGTGAATACGTGAGACGCGATCCGTCATCACAGGTACATCCGAAATCCGACGTCTCGATAACCGGAAAAAAGCAACTACACGGGAGAAATCATGCCGTTCTTCAAGAAGCTGCGTAGATTTTCCCGCCACAAAAGTGAGTCGTTCTAGTCGTATTTAAATCGCCGTGTGTTATAAATAGAAATACACGTGATTCACGCACAATTTTATATGGTTTAGTGCTGTACTCGACTTTTAACATAAAATGAGAGCTTCATCTTTTTCTAATATATTTGGTCGATTATTATTTTCGATAGAAATCGAAAATTTATCTGGAAAAAAAAGAATCGCTTCGATAACATTATATTTTCTCGCAAATATTTTGTCACAAATATTTTGTCGCAAATATTTTGTCGCATATATTTATTTTTGCTCAGTCAATAAAAAAAAAAAATTGCAATTTAAAGTTCGCTTTTACTCGTCGCTTAACATTCTCGATACAGCGTGCTATTTTCCTCTCGGCTTCCATCTCTCTAAGTAGCGCATCTCTTCGACTGAAGTCGTTCGTAATCGAGTTTCGTCCCAGAGAGAGAGAGGAGAGATTCTCGGAGCGAAGCGCAACATTTAAGGGCCGCGCGCCTTCAATTTGAGGATCTCACGCCTTCGTCTTAATGCAGTTTCGAACTGATCGGGATGTACTCTTACCCTTTGGAAAGCATCGAATCAGCATTCGCAGTGTAATTTGAGCGACGACACGCTCAGCTGCTGCCGCGCTCGATGAAATGGTCTCTCGAGTGACGCGATTTCCTTCGATGATTGTCACACGCGCGGATCGTCATAATCGGTGGTAACGGCGTTATCGAAGAGATTCGCGTTAATTCCAGATATAAGCAGTTAGACGAAATGTAACCCAATTACTGATTACGAATAATTAATGAAAAGAATTAAGTGATTAACTCAATTCTCCACATTAATACTCGACTTCAACCATACTAATTATAATTTATTGTGAGTAATTTAGTGATAATTAAAATAATGCGTACTGCGACAATAATTAATGCTAAAATAATATTATATATTGGTCATGTGTAAATTATCAAATATCGTTTAGATAATTAACACCAATGATTATTATTGTATATATACACATGTGATTCGCAACATTTGAAACAGCATATATAATTGCTTAGATTTTTATTCAAAAACTCTCAATCTGAAGTATCGAGATAAATCAAATTAAAATATTAATTTAATATTAATTATTTTACTAATTATTTATATTAATTGTCAGAAAAATTGAAAAGAAAGAGAGAGAGAGGGAGAAAAAGAGAGAAAGAAAATTTGTGCATACACAGTTTGCGAGCACAGTTTCTGAAGCACATTAAAAACCAGTCTCACGTAATCTCAGTTACTGTACGCATTACTGCTTCGATACACAGCCGTATAATTTCTACGTAAGAGCAAAACTAGCGTAATTTCTCGTTTTTTGATTTTACTGCAAGCTACAATTACACGGTTCTGGTTTATTGTAGATCAAGCAACTCTATTATATCGAATGCAATATAATATCGAAACACCCGCACATGCGTATATGTATGCACGCGAGTATGTTGCGTTTTACAGCTGTGTTTGCTGTTGTCAAGCGATTCTCATACATGTATATATATACATATACATATATATATATATATATATATATATATATATCGATTGCCTGTGTCACGCTGTCGCGTTCAGAATAAATATCGGTCAATATTTATCGCGGGGAATTTGAATTCATCAAAATATGTTTCGCCGCATTTGTAACGATACGGCGCGCGCGCATGGAAAATAAGTACGAACGATGAACGTGAATTGCACAGTTATTAATATAACGACAAGAGCAAAAATATTCGCGAAGAAGAATATTTCACTGCATGTTTCAATTGTTTTCTCAAACAAATATTTGATTTATGAAGAAAATAATCGCGATAACGTTAAAAATAAAAACTACCAATGTATTATTCTACAAATCGTTATGACCGTTTTTAACTTAGATATTTGTTCGTGCGTTTATCAGCGAGATCAGCAATTGAAAACGACAACGTTTTCTCACAAAATCTTTTTTTCTTCGTTCAATATATGTATATGTACGTCTTGGCATTTTAATTATACGTCTTCACATATAGTGTATAATTTCCTTTCACTCCTAACCGTTAGACGTCCGTGGAGAATTTGACGTTCTTTTTATTTCTCGATGATTATTTGGCGCTACTACAATGTTTTTTCGTGTAGTAGTTTACTTCCCGCACCGTATAATTTCCATTCCCACAATTTTACATAATAAAAAAAAATTTTGCACATGCTGTTTTCCCTTTTCGTAAGACGTGAGTTTTGCCGACGATCGATCGATCGATCAATGTCGCAATTCTGACGATCTCGTTTGCTCGTTTTGGCGATGTGATACTTACGACTCGCAGTATCCGCAAGTATTGCGTCAGCCAGAGAGCAAGCTTAATTACAAAAAGAATTGTTAAAAATATGAGAAGATAAAAACATGATACACAAAGACAGATTTTTTCTTGTAAAATTATCATAATTTACACATACAAATGTATCACACGATACATGAAGAAAAAAATCGCTTCGTCTCGGTCTCTCTTGGCTTCAAAAATTTTGCCGCAAGTTTCTGTTTTCATTTTCCTAAATTACGCGAATTTTGCCGCGCACTGCAGGGGATATGCTTCCATTTTTCCGGTGACACAATGTCGACGATGCGCCATAGTGCATACTCAGTTCACCGACTGACAAATTTACAGCATGCGCATATGCGCGCCCGCGGGTTTACATCATATGGCGTCGTCGTTTATTCAAATACACGCGAGCGTGCGCGCGTCCATCACTTCGCTGGCTGAATTCCCGTCCTTTTCGGTGAGCCGCGTCATATTCTATCGTGTATGTCTGTGTGACGCGCGAGCGAAAATTCATCTTCCATCTCAAAACGTTACCGTCAACCTTATAATAGTAACCGAGGTAGAAGTATGAAATAGATTAATCAATATAGCAGTCGTCTCTCCTTTACATGCTGCACAGGAAGAGAGAGAGAGTCCGTTGTTATATATCATTTATAAAAGTTATGAATAGAATTTTCTCGACATACATACTGAGAAATAAGATTTTCTCAAGAGAGATAATTAAAGACAACACACACACACACACACATAAATACCGCAAAATGCATATATGTTTATTGTTTGATTACTCGTGCGGGTAAACAGAAGTGAAACAAATGTAATTATCAAATAATGGAAATTTAATTAATATCGTTGCTTTAAAACAAAATTAATTAAATTTGTCATCACAAACAATTGATGTCATTCAGGAGAGGAAAGCAAAAGGAAGATATAACAGAGACATAGCGCACGATTGTTTTGAAAATATCATAAATCTGGTCTTTGTCTTGCGTATTGATCCTGTTTGATATATTTGTTCTTGATAAAAGAATAGAGAAAGAATTTAATATAGAAGAAGAAAGATTTATATAAAATTTATATATTTTTTTATGTACACAGTAAGAAATTTAACCTATAATTATATACAAAAATAAAAAAATAAATATATTTATATTTACATATAAAATAAAAAGATACATAATTGTATATAAGAAAATATATATATTTTTCATATATTAGTCTTTAAATATTAAAAAAAATCAACATATTGAGATATTAAGTTTGTTTCCAAGAAGGTTGTTTATGACGACTGTTTGTGAAATTGTATTTGTGTACATATCGATTAGGAGACAGAAAAGTTATATTCCGTTTTCACTGAAATCTTTTGTAAAGCCTGAGGCTTTAAACTTCTCCGTCTTGGAGATAGCATTGCGCGGTGTGTAGTGGTTGGAAACGACGATGAAATCCGAAGTCACGTTCGCGGAAAAGTTCGGTGCAGACAGCTTAGGAGCTGTACATGTTTAGAAGGTACACCAGGCTGATGTGGCTGAAAATTTCAAATCCCGCGATCGTGCATTTTGCCCGATTTCTCTGCAACAGCCGGAAGCTTTCTTTGCCGGTTTCTCACCGCTGAAGAAAGGATTTAGGGAGCAAGATTGAGGTTGTATGTACATCTCGATATCGTTAACCTAAATCCTTTTATTTTTTGCCGTCAAGATTGCAGAGTACTACAATCCGTTGTTTACCTCACCACCACCGGTTCGATTTTTCACGTTTTCAACGTATTTCGCTTGGTACACAAGTTTTTTTTTGCGATCAACAAAAAATTTAATTATCGCGATAATTAGGAAACAAAAAAATTTATAATTAAAAGAAAAAGTATTAAAATTGTATATAACACTGCTCTTGCTAAATAATGTAAATAGATTTATATGAGTTCAGTCTCTCCATTGTCTTGCTAAATCACGCTAATTTTTTTGAATGAGCGAACCAATTAGGTTTTACATTTTTTCAGCGAAGATAATAGCACGACACAGGCTTTTCTTTATCTTGAAACAAGAAAGATTGATTGTCGTTGTTTTTCGCGCGTCAGATAACGTCAGAAGCGAGTTTATATTCGCTCGCCGCACGTTTTTCGCGTCGAGGTGATTTTATTTCGTCTACTAACGATAAATAATGGTGTACTTTCGTAGCACCACTGTAAAATTGTGCAATTTATATCCGCCTCTTGCACATGCCTATGTTTACGCCGATTATTCCATTTCCCGTAGACATACGCTGCAAAATATTATGACTTTTTGTTGCAACTTTAAATTCCGGAAAAACGACACGCGCCGTTGCTTATATTAACGCGCGCGAATATATCGCGTCTTGCAATATCGCACACACGCAGTTAGAATGACGTGTTGTAATTGCGATAGCGGGTGATTAACCTTTTGGTTTGACGCGCGCACATTTATAATCATAAAATGTTTCAATTAAAAAGTAAATTATATTTTTAAACAGAATATTGCGGCAGATGCGAGCCAAAACACAAGATGTGTGTGTGTGTGTGTGTATTGTTTATCGAATCTAAAAAACTAAACGTTCGATCCCTTTATTTGGATCTTCTTCGGTGTACAAACAAAAATAAATCGAAATAAAAATTAGCAGGTTGGACCGCACTCGTAATGCATTTTTAAATTATTTGAATATAAATGTTATTGTATATTTTTATATATAATAGTTTTGAAAGTACAAAAAAGTATTTAAATATTGATATTGTTATATTTCAAATGCATTTATATGTAAATTTTGCAATTAACTTGACACACAGTTCATCGTTATCGCGGAATTATGCAACCTACGCTGTCTGTTCCACTCGTAATACGCAATTGATCTTTGTTCGACCAATCGTGCCGCTACATCGAGCATTTTTGCCATCCACTGACACAGTTGTCTGAACCCCGATGATGTCAAGTTCAGTTCACATGTATGTAGAAGTTTCGCATTACAAAACCCCGAACGATGGACTTTCGACAGATTTGCGATTGTAAAATATTTATGTTTCTATCGCGCGGAATTGTAAAAGTCATCCCACGCGCTCGCGCTTCTAACACGCACAAAGAAGTGTTGCGAGGCTTGACCGAAATTATCGCGAATGATTAAGCGCTGTGCGTATTGCAACATATTTTTTTTTATCATTTCGACTCTTTCCACGAATTATCCGCTTCGATCGTCGTTCGCTCTCGTGATAAATAAAATACAAGAACAAAGAAAAACGAGAAAGCAGATATTATGTATATTATTACACGTCGAACTTTTTTATTTCTCGCAGGGAATCTCTCGCTAAAGATTCAACACGAAAGAATCATTCTCGCCGCTTGTACATTTCTCGTATCTATCGTTATTCTGAAATTGTTAAAACTCGCGGTCGAGAGGGTGTAATTTTTTGCACACTTACGTAGAAAATTCCACGGGGGTTTTTCTGCAGAATTATTATTCTCTAGTCTGTAATATTCACACCGAGTGCCAATTGTTCGCGGTTCCGCAGCAAAGGAAGGAACAAACGATTTTATATGCATAACAAATTTTATCCCATAAAAAAGAAGGTGAAACAATGTGGAAATTTCGATTAATATATCAAATAATATTGAAATAAAAAGTTAGAACATTTGAATGAAAATAAAATATATTTTATTCTGATTTTTACTTATCGACATTTTTCGCAAAAGCGTTAATTGTCGAACGGAATATAATAGTGGTACTGCGCGCACACACTTGTGTGTGCGCGGACCATTTACATATTCGCGAACATAGAAATTGCGCTGAGAGAGCTCTTTCGCGAACATAAATTTGCGTTAGTATTCATCAGCTTTGTGCGCGTGAATGTGTAACGATACTCGTGGCTTAAATAGTCGCAGAGTGACGAATGCGAATGCTTTTAATGCGGACTTTGATCGATGGCTTCTTGTCGATTTTCACAGGAAAACGGGTAAGCGCGAGTTGACCTCGTTCGGGCTACATTTTCCGATAGGAAAATAAAGGAACTTTCTCCCCGGGTGCGATTTCGTGCCTGGAATTATAAGAGCGCCTCTCCGACTGTCGCTGAACTCGGGTTATGAACGACTGTTATACGGAAATGACGACGACATCGAGAAAATATATTTCAGCGAATCGTATTACGGGTAATACGTATTTATACTGACATATGTGTAATCACAAATTCTAATTTTATAATTGCAAATTTCTAAAAAAAATATAATAAATGAGAAAAACAGAATGAAGTAAGAGTTGGAAAAATATGAAGAAATATAAAAATATTTAAAAAAATATTTTTCAATAAGAAAATATTATTTCTTCTCTCAAACATTATATTTCTCGTTTAGATTATCTTCAAAAAAAATTGGATGGCGATTCACATTGTTATATTTGAGAGTCAACGTTGTGTGAAGTTTTTCCCTTGTCACTACTTTCTTAACGATTCTGTCGCGGTATCCGATTCTCCTTCCTTATAGTTGCAGAATCACCATTTTCTCCGGCCAACGGCGGACAGGACAATGACGAGCCGTGCGGCGATATCCCTCGAGAAATTACTTGATTTCCGCGAGAAAGCTCTCGCCCTTTTCCACTACGTTTTTTTTTTCCTCCCATCCGATATTCTTCGCGCGCCTCTATTTTCTTTCCGGTTTCCCGCCTTCTTTCGCACACCTCTTCTCCTGGATGGAAAAAGCGCTCTCGAGCCCTCCGTCGCGAGATTTACGGCCCTTGCGCGACTCTTCGAGGGAACACAAGCATCACCATGACTTTTCGCTGTGAAAACAATGGCAACAGGGACGCACGTGGAAATTTCGAATAAAAATTCTTGCAGGTCTGAGAAAAGCGAGAAAACGCTCGGAAATTGCATCGACCTGAAATAACACAATTTCAAAATCAAATAATTAAAACGGAATTGTGAAAATTAATCGCAATCTTTAAGATTTAGTTCGAATTAAATAAAAAAAAAAAAAAAAATCACATACTGTATATTACATGTGAGCAAAAACCTGAAATTTGCATTTCGCGGTAAGAGAGCGCTTTAAAATTAGCTCGACAAAATGGTTCCGTCTCTGACCACACCCAGCGGCTAATTAGCAAAATATAGAGAAAGTTAATTGGTCCGCGTGATCCCGCGATAAAAAAAAAACGAGACGTCAGAGCGTTCGTGCTTCCCTTCCGCGGCGAGGAAATGCCGGTCGGAGGTCCGATTGTTGCATCAGCCGGCGCATGCATTCCCGTCGGGCCCAATTATCCCTTCTTCTCCCGCCTTTTCTCTGTCCCACTGTTCTCTTCTCCTCCTTCTCCCGACTCTGCGATCGACGGCCTTCCTTCCAGACGCGACTCTTGCGACTCGTTATACTTACACACTTCCCAACCCTGAATTCTTTCGCGTGCCCGCCTTTCCATCGCGAGAGTCCTCGCCGGACTTGCGTCAGCCGATCGCAAAGACCTGCATCTGGCTCGTCTTTCTCATGCTTGGCGCACAATCACCTGCAGCCCGACTAACGGTCGCGAATTTTTCTTATTCTGTCGGCGGACCTTTCTTTTGCTCTTTTTACCTTTCTTTTTGCTCGAGATAAATCTTTCTTCAGTGTTCGAGTGACACAGGACCGTCCGTTCTGTAATTTGCGTATCTCTCGCGATATTTTGTTCTCCTTTACATTGATTCGTACGAGTATATAAAAAGTTTTGTTTAGAAAATATTAAAAACGCGCGTATTCTAATATAAAAGAAATGATTTTATTGTTTTATTGTATAACATCCACGTATATAATTTTTTAATTCAATTTTAGGTAATATAAAACAACAAAAATTTTTTTATATTTGTGAAAAATTTGTGTTCTATAATGTTGTACTTTATACGCTCATTCTCGTACTTATTCGTCTGAGAGTATTTCTGTCCTCACAGTCCGCTATTGTTCTTACGACAAATGCCGTTTTTATATAGAATAATGAGGTAAGAAAAAAAAACACATTGATTTACAAGATGCACAAGCTCCGACGCGCGAAGAGAAGAACACGGACAATTGCGATCTCGATTCCAGTTCGCCGACTGTTTGTGGCAAATGCTGTCAGGTGGAAAGGATGGAAAACGTCGCGAACATCTCACCCTTGTCTCGTTTGCGAGCAAAATTCCACTAATTGCGCCGTTGATGAGACACGAAACAGCTTGAACGATGTTTTTCCTGGTATTAAATAGGATTATTACGGAAGCGATGATATCTTGCTGCTTCTTACAAGCTTACTAATGATGGAAAGAAATGTAATACATATACATAATGAAAATGTAAATGTAAATACATATACACGTACATATACTTGCTAGAAGAAAAATATAAATAAAAAAAACCAACGTCAAATCACGAATAAGAGATAAAATGTTATAATAAAAAAACATGATATCAAAAGTTATATTTTTCTCTAAGCTATATATAAAAATTTGGCAAAATATAATTGAAAATAAAATGTAATTTACAAAATATTTATATAATATTAGAATTAATTTTTTTTTACGTAATTAAAATCCCGCAGAATATTATTTATAAGACATTATATGTTATTGCTTCTGTTCTCTCGCTGTGTTACCGTGAGTAAAGTAGTTACAAGTTTGAATCAACAATTGTTGTTGTTGCCTCGCCTTTTGAGTAACCGTTACGTCTTCTAATTTTGATTTTTAATGCGTTATTCTTTATATTTCTGTTTATAAATGTGTTCAAGAAAGCTATTATTATTATTGTTATTATTATTATTGAGTTATTATTATTGTTGTTGTTATTACATCATTATTGTTATTTCTTTTATTGAAAGCACTTTAACTAGAAAGTTAACTGAAACTTTCAAAAAAACGTCAGATGATCTTTTTCTTAAAGACTCGAAAGTCTTTCTCTCACAAAGAGTCGTCGACTTGGTCTTGATTGGACCAGTCAAACTTCTCCGATAATCAGATCGAGAGAGAGAGAGAAGAAAGAAAATGCTCTCCAAAATGGGAAGAAAGACAAAGAAAGACGAACCAGATGAGAATGAGAAAGACGCGTGAAGGTCGTGGAGAAAACGATCGGTCTTCGATGAGCGCAAAACGAATATGACGATCGCCGATCGGATTAAAAGGGAAGGGGCAGCGATGCTGTCAGACTAAAAGATGAGAGACAGAGAGAGGGAGAGAGAGAAGATGAAAGAAGATGAAAGAAGACGATGGAAGACGACGAGAGGATCAAGTCACGAAAGACGCGAAACTTCCTTATGTGATCTGCTTGGGTCTCATGTTGGAGAAGAGCGGTTAACGCAGATGCTTCACCGCTCGCGTATGTCCTCCCAAATCCTTTATTATTTTTAGTTCTTTTCGAAATAGTCTTGTTTTGTCGAGTAGAAAATATACTTTTTTCTTTTTAAAGAGAAAGACACATATGCATAAATTGTATTTTATTTGTGTTTTCTTTTAATAATTTTTCTTTAATTACTTTTAGCCTAAACAAGAAACAATTACATTTTGTAGTTATTTTTTTTTATATTAATCCTAATTTTGAACTTATTAGATAGAGGACCTTTTATGACCTCTCGTAATTCTCTTCTAAAATTTTGTTAAAAATAAATGATTGAAACTGTTTTTTTCTCATTAAATAAACAATAGAACGTATTAACGGATACTCAAAATCAGAATGTTTGCGTAATTTGAGTGCCAAAAACACAGTTCAGGATTAGTTATCTTTCTCTCTCTCTTTCGCTTCACAATTATCGATATTACGTCGAGTTTCTGATATTTACGTATGTATTACGCGCAATTTCAAATAAGACGCGAACGCGCTATATTGCGACCGATGACGATTTAAACCGAGTAGTCGGTTTCAAGACGCTTGGCGTTTGAAGGCATGCAAAATCCAACGCAAAAATGAGAACGCGCGCTCGTCGCGTCGTGTGCGAGATGCTGATGCAAGTTCTCGAGAGACTTTCGCGTCTCTCGTTTCTCTCTCGTCTTCTCGTTCTTCTTCTGACTTCATGTAGTCTTCACTTAGTTGCCGTTGGTTCCAACACCTTCTTAAGTTACGGACCGAGTTACGACGCACATAAAGGTCGAAGTTCTGACTCTCGTTTGAATGATTGAGAATTTATGACATGCCGTGTGATCGGCTTTATCGAGTAAGTCGTTCCGTAGTGTTACGTTGTGCTTTATAGTTCCCGCAAAGTAGAACCTGAACTTCTCTGGATCTACGTTATATGACACTTTGACACTCTTTTCTCGAGTGTTCTGTCTAACATGAAAATATAATAACCGCAGAGAAAACTGCATTATAAAAACTGGACGAGTTTAAATAGTAGCGTAAAAAATAAAAACAAAATAGTGAGACATAAAAGATTCTCTGAATTTTCTTAAAAATAAGAAACTCATTGAAAAATAAAAACTCACATTGCGACATATGCATTTATATCTATTGTACACAGAGTTGTTGCACACAGTTACGATAACCGCGAAATAGTTCGAATGTTCCTACGTACATGCGCTAATAACAAAATACTGAGCATGTATGTAGGATAATAGCAAACTCAGCATACTCGGCTTACACATTGCTTTAACGAATGAAACCGAATATCCCACAGAGCGGGGAAGAGTTGATTGCATTAAAGGGTTCATTCAAAGAGAAAAGGAGATTTGGAGAACTAGTTTTGACATAAGCGTAATTGTGTATACGAACATGATGATTTGTAAAAATATCGTTAAAGTTCATGAAGTAGCGCAAAACTATAGCAATATCGGAAAAAAAGTCTTTGCCGAAGAGAAATATCAGCTTCAAATTCCTTCGAGAATTACTAAACGAAGTTTGTCGCGAACGTTGTGAAAAACGTCATCCAAAAAATCCATTTTACTTCAGGCGGAATTTGTCGGTACGTATACCACGGAATACTTCGAAAAGAGGGAGGGGGGAAAAATGGCAAAGTCGATCGGGAAAATCGCGTCGTGAAGCCGTACAGTCTCTAGAGAAGCTTTCAAAATGGCTGGCATAGTTCGCATACGGGGCCGATACTCAAGAGTCCGAGTTATTCAGAGAGACGGGGAGCTTGAGCGCTCCGGAATCTTCTCCTCCCAATCTAGATTACTTCAGCGAGTAGAGAATTGGATTGCGTCTCACCTGTAGGAATCGCGAAAAGATCCGCTTCTTCGCGCGCGCGCGCATCAAAGGCAAGGAATCGGATGGAATTCATTTGCGATAGTCCGGAATTCGTTTCGTGGCCAATACGCGAGCAGATTTTCTCGACTTTTCTTGTTGCACGGCTTTCGCCTTTAAACCTTTCGGCTTTAGTCTACGTAGAACGAATATATCAAACGGTCTAAAGTTCTGAACGGTATAATAACGATCGGGCAGAATTGCCAACGTAATCTCATGTTTCAATCGATTTGCGACATTTATTTTCGAGATAGTTTCACGCGTTTCTTCTTCTCTAATTCTCTCATTTTGTAATATTTATTTTACATTTAGTATTTATTACTGTGCGGTGGGTAACTCAACTATTTGAAATCACACTTTATGAATATCATTTATAAAGAATATAAATATATATTAATCAAATATTTATATATATAATATTTATATATATATAAATATTCAATATATGTTACATATATATAATATAATCAAATATAATTACCCATGTAGGAATTGCCGACAGACTTCCAGTAATACTACTAGGCCAACAATGGCCCAACCTTTATAGCCGATACTCGATATTGACAATTGGTCCAGTATTGTCCCATTTTTGTATTTTATAACAGCCCAATATTGGCCCGTTTGTTCACCAGTGTTCGGCATT